>NW_006800058.1:583790-684993 GCF_000485575.1 Poecilia formosa | reverse complement strand
TATTGTGCCCCTTCAAACAGCTGCACGACAATTTGTGTGTGTGTGTGTGTGTGTGTGTGTGTGTGTGTGTGTGTGTGTGTGTGTGTGTTTGTGTGTTTGTGTGTATTTTATTTTTTCATCCTGAGCATATTTTTGTTGTTCTACCTGACCATGGCCTCCTTTCAACAAAACAATTCATTTTCCAATTCTTAATTAGTGTTTGAAGACTCAAACCATTTAGAAGACCATTAGGATTTCTAAATGGTCTGGTTTCAACTGTATATTAATTTTTGTTATCCAAACAGTTCCTGTGGCTGGTTGTGAGCAGATAATCTCTTCTGTGCTAATTGTGGCGAGTCAAGAATATGCTGCAATATGCATTAATCTTTGTCTTTTTTTTTCTTTTTTTTTTTACATTTCTTAAAAACTGTTCTCATTAGCCAGTCGTGCACATGGTGCAGATGTGCAGCGCTCATTCTCCTGCTGCAGCTGTAGAGGAGAATAGGCTCAGTCATTAACCTGCCGCATTTTGTTCCTTATGATGTCTTTGCAGCTCACACTTCTAACTCACCTGGTCTGTTTTGAAAAACATACAATTATCAGAAATTTTTCTTCACAAGTTGGATTTTCAGACGACTAAAATTAGGAGCCAGTAGGAGTTGCAACAGCCGAGTTTCTTCCCGGAAAACCGGAACTACAGTATTTATCTAAAACCTCAACATTAGTATTTTATTTTTGTACCGTTTCAGTTCTGTCATAAATATAAAACATTTGTTTTGGAATTCATGTAGGCTTTAAATTGAATGTATCACTTATTAAAATGATAAACTGCCTTAGATTGAACGTTGCCTCCATAAAGGTAATATAATGCAAGAAGTAACTGTAGCCGTTCATAAATCTAGGTAGAGTTGTACGTTTATTTCCAAAGTAATGCGTTCCATTATTCTGCAGTGGGAAAGAATCTTCTTGAACCTTTTATTACGAGCTAGTTTCCTTATCTGGTCAGGAGTGGACATCCCAGTTTGTTCAACAGTAGCCTCTGCAGTTCTCAGAGAATTTAGAGATACAGAGGAAAAAAATGTAAAGGCAGTAGAATGTTGTCCAATCCATAAAAGAAGGTAAAACTGCAGGGAAATGGTCCAAAACTTGAGGCGTGTAATTTTCTTACACACTGATGAAATAATGTTTAGATCATTTCTGTTCTCCTGTGCTGGTATCTTTGCTCTTTGATGTGCCGATCTTTTCTAACATTAAAGTAGACAAGATCTTTTTAAAGATAAAACTGGAGCAATAAAAATAGTCTGAAAAAGTTTTATAAAAACTTTCAAATATAGTTTCCTTAATAAATTTATCAAAAGTAAAAAGTAAAAAAAAATGAAGATAAGAACATTTGTCTTTTGTTGATATTTTTCTTTGTTTCTTGGCAATAAATCTTCTTCTGTTGGAAAGCTTGTGTAATTCCTTTTAAACGTTGCCATATTTGTTAAAAAAAATGCATTTGTGAGTTGAGCAGCAGATTTAAGTATTTCTGCTGCATCCATGAAAAACCTGCCAAATCCTTTCTGCCAGCGCCAAATGATTTATCCTGCTGTAGACTTTTGTTTGGTGTTTATTTGGTTGGATAATTGAAGTTTTGAAAATGTAGCTATTAATTTATTTAACAAATGGGCCACACCAATGTGTGGAAGAACTGTTAGTCACCAGCTTGGTCACACACTGCTGTGGGATGGCATCTCGTTCTCAATGATGGTGTTAAAGGAAGCAACTGAGCGGACAACAACCAAATATTTTAGCCAAGCCAAACACTCTAGCTGCACATTTACTCAATCACACACACATTCATACACCAGGTAACTTGGGGTTGGGGTCAAGGCCACATTGACAGGTCAGGAGGAAGGTGGAATCAAACACACAACCTGTGAACTGAAAGACGACTACTCTCCTACTGAGCCACAGTCACGGCGGTCAATGAATCCTATGAGAACAGCTGAATTTTACTTCACATTCCACAGATTCAGGTTTTGGCAAAATGTGAACTCACGAAGTGAAACATAGTAAAAGGTGCTTCTTTTACTATGGTTATCCAGGTTACTGGATGTTTTTATTTATTTTACATTTTTAATTAAAAACAAATTAACAGCTTTGATGTTTCTAATTTTTTGAAAGGGGCAGTACTATGCAAATTTGAGACACATAGTGCCATTTTATAGCACAATTAAGTAACTATGTTACCTTCAGTTATGATAAAAAATGCTGCATGTCAAATATGACAAAGTCAAATAAAAAATTTGACTTTGTAATTTAACGCCTTGAAATTGGGCCTCTGACTGTCTCAAAATCCTCTTCGTTCTTAAACTCTCTTCAGGAAGTCATCACAACACGTCTTCTCCATTAACCCTTTAACGTTTTTACCAGTGTTGCACTGAGTATCTCAGCAGATGTGCAGTTCCACCAAATGTTGATGAGGGCGGGAATAACAATACAGCCTGATGTAAAGCTCAAAAAAGTTGATTTTACTAGTACTGCCCCTTTAGCCTCTTAAGCCAGGACTTTAACAGGAATATTTACACCTGAGTATATATATCTCAAGAATAACTAGTAAAAACATGTTTCCAGAGAATCATAACTTGGGCCTTAGCCAATCTTTCTCAAACTGTGGCCCCAGGATCACTGTCGGTTCGCGGGATCCCCCTAGTGGACAGTGAGGTACTACACGAAAACAAACGGTTGTTTGTCGTGACACGAGCTTTGAGTGCGACGCTACAGTTAGCTTAAAGGACGGCGATTAAAAATAATAACGGATAAGTTCCTTAAGACTAAAAAGAAAACCTGAAGAACCTGTGAAAAGTTTCTCAGGGTGAGTTGCAGATCTTTTGTTTTTGAACACCATTACGATACATAGCATGTCACAGGCTGGCTGAAAGAAAAATGTTTGTGTCAATGCAAATCAAGTCACTCTTTTTAAAAATAATTATTATACTACTAATGTACAAATGACCCTAAAACATTATTAGTGCACAGAACACCTGTAGTAAAGAACTACTTGTCACTGGGGTCTGGAGGGCTGCTGGTGCCTATCTCTAGCTTTTAACGGGCGAGAGGCGGGGTCACCCTGGACAGGTCGCCAGTCTATCGCAGGGCAGAGACTAATATCGTCAAATCATATTGTGTTAATGCAGAGGCAATTTCAAATTATGTGGCCGTGAGCGTTTGTTAAATGGTGGTGTAACTGTTTCCCATTTAACATTTTATCTTTAAAAAGTTTGAGAAGCACTGGTTTAGCCTTTTTTTTTAAAGTTTCACCTTGGCCAAGAAAAAAGAGTGCTCTGAGAAAACAATATGCTTGATTGTTTGAAAAGCAATCAAGCATAACACAAAGGGGGAAAAAACCCCAAGGGGGGAAAAAAATGCTTGTACCAAAAAATGTACCAATGTTTTCTGTTGCAGAATACCTTTCATCGTTGCTCATTAAAGTAAGTCGAGTGAAAAGAAAAAAGCCAAAATACGTCATCAACAACATCCCTTAAGGCCAAACCTAAAATCTGTTAGGCCTCTCGTCTTACAAGATTGTGTAAGACAACAATTCTGATTGCTACACTGTCAGGCAGGGCACATAAGAAGAAGATGAAACAAACAAAAGAAAACACTCCTAAGGTTCCTCACCCAGAAAAGTTGAAAATGGGGTTTCATAGATTCAGAGAAGGAGAAAGGAGCAGAAAAAGAAGGAAGGAGGACGTTTAAGCCATGTCTTCTAGCGACCATAAAGGATAAATATTATATCCTCACTCCATCATCTCTCTGCTCAGATTCCTAACCATACTACCAGATAGAGATTGGAATTGCCAACAACTGGTGGTGTCATCCAGGCAATGTCACTGTGGAATTTCGTATCTGTTGCTGTTAGCATGTCATCATGGTCGTGACTGTCAACAGTGTTTTCAGTCAGAGGCTTCTTCAGATTTGTTGGGAAACTGGTGATTCTTCCTGTCCGTATCATCAACATCCATGAATCTTGAAAGACACTTGGATGATAGAAGTCATGACAACTTTTAGTTTCTCTTTGGGATAAAGTATTTGTGAATTGAATTGAATGTACTTTCAATACCGTTTAAATAAATATTTTCTGAGCAAAATATTTCTGCTAGTGTACGTTTGGCTTCTCACGGCCATATGTCACTGAGGCCCAACCGTTCACTGGTTATTGGGGTATTTGTTTGTATTCTGCTCTATAAAAATCTCATTGCAGGAATAGATTACCAGCTCTCTCTCTCCTTCTGTTTCCCCAGGTTTCTGGTGACACCTGCTGTGTCCTTCCAAAAGAAACCAATCAGCTACAGCCTCCTCATCAATCCCAGCAGTCTGTTCTCCATCTCGGCAGACACGGGCGAAATCAGCCTGACCCGCACCATCGATTACGAGAGTGACCAACATCGTTATTTGCTCCTGGTGCGGGCCAGCGAGGGCCAGGACAGCATGAGCAGTGCAGCGGAGGTTTGTCAGTCTGATGTGAATTCAAAGTCACGCTCCCATTGTTAAATGCAATGACTGCTTGGTCTTCAGAGTGCCACTTTCTGACTCTGCAAGATTGTGTCATCAGTCTTCCCAAAAGTGTGTGTGCGTGTGTATGTAATTGTAATATGGGGGTCAGAGACTGGCGGCCCTTTAAATCCTTATCGGTAGGCAGGTAAATGATGGATGGCTGAGATTTTGCAGCCCCTGCTGCTTTCTATGGCCTACCGGATTTTAGGTTAATCATATATTTAGAGAACATTGTAAATTAGTGCAAGAGGTTGGTGAGCTCTCAAAGAAGGTTTTATCAGTAGAACTAATTTTGCAGACAAGAGAACAGTCTCACTTGGTATAAATATCTCACATTGGACAATGTCAGTATGTTTTTGAAATTAATTTTCACCCATTTCAAACTAAGCATAAATGCTGTTAGTTTAAAAGAGCTAAGAGAATTCATACTCTTCAGTTCAGGTACTTATGAATCTAAGTACCTGAAGATTTCTTAACAGTCGAGACCCAGAACTTCAACACTGATGTTGAACTGAAACGTTATAAAACATTCAAGTAAATCAGACCTTTTGAATTCATGGAAGCGATCAGAAAAAAAAAAAAAAATCATCATGTTGGGGAAGCTAAGTGTGCTAAACGTTTTCAAAGCTAGCACATGCGCGAAGCGCAAAATTAGCTCTGCTGTTAGCGCATTAGAGAAAATGTGTGCCCGCCATTGCATTCAGATGTTATTTTGATGCATACCACTTACCACTTAAACCACTTGTTTCAGCAAAATTCTGTTCCACCATGCAGCTTTCTTGGTGACTAACCAACTTTCAGGACACCAGGCTGGTCAGGTTTTGATTTTGCCTCTGAATTGTCCACATGTCAATCCAATTCACAGTCTCTGGACTATGCAGGATAAGCAGCTCAGATCCATGGAGGCCCTACCTTACAATATTGAAATGATCTGCTGCTGAAATCTTATTCCCAGAAGCCACATGCCACATCACAGGCCTAATGGAGCCAAATGTCTTAGCGAATCAGGACTGTTTTTGAAGCAAAAGGGGAAGTAAAACTGGCAGGTGATTATATTGTTATGCTGGATGATTGCCTCTGTAGGATCCCCGCTTGAATCACAATATACTTAAACTCTGGAATGATTGATAACCACAGGTTCTGATAGCTTTCATATTGTTGCATTGTACTATTTCTAATTTCAATGTATTGTATTCTTCCTTTCAATGTATTGTATTCTTCCTTAAGTGTACTATTTTTCAACAAACTGTGAGCTGTTGTGTGCTTGTTGGTTCATATTAGATTTTACAGTAAAAAAAAGAGCAAGTGTGGTAAAAAAAAAATAAATAAAATTAAAAAAAAAACAGCAAAGGAAAAGAAAACTGTAACTGACCAAACAAAGGGTTTGATGTCAGTTTATGTTTGCTGGTAGGTTTTTACCATTTTAGAGTTTGACATTAAAAAAAAAGTTTGCTTAGACAAGATCAGCATCCAATTATGTCAAATGTGAGATGTCAGCAGACAGAAGCAGCAACAGCAGCCTGTGGGAAACTGGGTTTCTTGCCAGTAGTTGACGACTAGTTTTTTCATTTTTTCCAGAACAAAAGTAAAAACAATGTAGAACCCAACAGCTCTCGGGCGTCACTTTCATTGTAAAACTTGGGAGATAACTGCATGTGTCCACTTAAAAAGTGTAAACCCTTTCATCACTGAAGCCCTAACAGATTTGTCTGACTGGGAATGACAGCTGTGGGACTCCCAGTGACTTCCTCATGTTGTCAGGATGTAAGGCACAACAGAGGCTGAGTGCTGCAGGCGTTGAGGCATCTGGTCTGGTTTCCATCATTACTCTGGCCTCGGGCTAAAACATGTCCTGCTGAACCGATCTGTCCTCAGCTGCTCCACTCTGGGACTCTGTGGCCAACAGAGATTGAGACGCCTGTGTGGAGGCAGAGTGGGAGAGTGAAAAATGATGGATTAGGGAAGGAGAAGTGAAGTCAGAGGTGAGAAATCACTAGGCAGGTGAAAAGAAAGGGAAACCTTAGGTAGGGTGTGTGTGAGCACTTTTCTTTTGGCGTTTATAAAGTCCTGATACTGTTGAATCTTTCATTTCTCTCTCAAGATGTCTCTCCCTGTCTCAACGTTCTTTTTGGCATGAGAAAAAAACCAAGACTTGCCTCAATTACACAGATGTATTACTGGAACATGAATCCTGTTTCTCATCCACTTTAGTTTTAGCTTTGCATGTTTTAGTTGCTTTAATTTCAAGTACAGTGGTGTATAAAAAGTATTCATTGTTTTAAAAATGTGTGTGTTTTTTTTATATGTGTAAGAGGGTTGTGTTATAGATGGAGATGACAATTTCCCTGAGGGAAAATCTCAAAGGGATTCATAACATTTTCTACTTGACTACTTAATAATCATGATCAATAAAATTTGCCTTTTTTTTTGTTACAAAAACAAATGACCAAAAAAGCTTTTCATGCCAAACTGGCAACCAATTTTTACAAAAAATAACGACGATTCAACCAAAATATGTAATGTAAAATGAGTGATTGCGCAGATATTTACTCCCTTCTGTAACTGACCTATTTCAACAGAGGTCCAGCCAGTTGGTGCTCGTATTCTCACAATGACTGGAATGAAGATCACCTGAGTGCATGTATTTGTTGTACATCATGGTGTTTCTCTTTCTTCTGGAATCACAGGTGGCTACAGGTGAATCCTATAGATGTTTGATAATCTTTATGTTTTTCCTCATAAATGTACAAGCCAAGATGTTCAGTAAACCTGCTGCCAGAGTGCTAGAACCCATGGAATCCTATCTTTAAAATTCACAGCTACACAAAAACGCAATGTACAAAAATCTAAATACATCTGAGGCGTTTTCAGACATTTTTAGAACAGCTTGTAGCTACAATAGCTGGAAGTAATTGATCGTGACTTTGCTTTAATTTGTGCATGACCCAGATTGAAATGACTTTTCAGCTGTCTGACAGATTGCCCTATATTTTGGTATATAGACTTCTTGATCAGTTCACTCACTGTAAGCTGCCTAGGGGCCTATACTATGAAGCAAAGTTAGTGGTTTGTTAAGCTAACTCTGCTCAATCAGGTCAAAGGTTTGTTTTTTAGTTTCATGACATTGGTTCCCTTCTTACCTCTGTCTATCACCATGGAAACGTATGCTGGAAATAAGTGCTGGAAACCCAAACTGCTCTAATGAGTTTAGGTTGATTAGTCTAAATAATGTGACTCCTCACAGAGTTTTATTGTTATGTCTAACTTTCTGTGGTCTCAAGTTTTTTTTTTCTTTCAGAAGATGAAAATTAGAGACTAAGGGTAATTCTTGATTTGAAAAGATTTCCTTTACTGAAACAATTAGACATTCCACATATCGCTTGTATTGTTTTTAAAGCATGCTCAAAAATACAAACTGTTTATTGCAAAATGACATGTCATGAGCTTTGACACAATATGTCACAATATGCATACATTCATCAGCTTGTTTTAATTTGCAGTCAGTACTACCTGTCTGTTCATTGAGTGGCCCACTCATTTTATCTTCATCTCTTTTAGATAAATACAAAGATATTCAGTATCAGTAAGTCTCGGTAGCCCAACCAAGTTATCAGCAAGCTTTTTAGTAGTATATTTTAGTCCATCTTAGTACCATATGCGAGTAAGCTGTGTCAATAGCTCTTGTCAGGTGTTGTGTGTGTTTTTTTTTTTTTTTTTTTTTTTTTCCAAGGCATTAACAGCAGTTATGAAACCTCTAGTAAAAAAGAACAATGCACCAACAAAGTTGCTAAATGCAGAATTACAGGCCAAACCCTGATCTTCCAAATGTTTAAACAGTTAAATAACTCTTAAAAATGACCAATCCCTTTGATGTTTTTCAGTCCTGTTTCTGTGCTCACCACAGTACTGAGACTGCCCTCTTTAAAAGCTTCACAGGCCAGACTACAATTTTTTTACAAAACGTAAAAAAGCTTAGGTGTGGTTTCAAGTTCCAGTTAGAAAGAAGTCACTGTCCTGTCAACCTTTCCTAAACAGCAGAACTTTTTTTCTGAACTTACTGTCATGAACCTAAATGTTTAACATGCTATGCTGTGTTTAGCCTTTACCATTTGAGACGTAGTGTGTAGTGTGTTCCCTGAACATTCTACAGTTTGACCTTTCAGGTGAACACTTGGTTACTGTCAAGGTCTATGATCTATGTTCCTATGTCTTATGACTTTTCAATTATATTTTATAACTCAGTTAATATTGTACACATTGATTAGAAATGGTGTGATAAAACTAAATGAAACTGAAAGAGACTACGGTACATTGTTGAACTTTGACTAAAGAGGATCAGTATTACCTTTATCAGCATGGAAGAGTCAACCAGATCCACATGGTGATCATTATTCAGCAGGCATCAGTTCACCATGATCTCTAGAGTGTACGAGAGAGGTTCATAGCTGAGTGTTAAAGAGCCAGGATGAAAGTCAGCTCCTCTATGTATGATGTTATGGAGAAGTTCAAGTAACTTTGTATCTTAAACTGTATATGAATGAAGGGTGGATAGAGTAAGAGATGGATAAATTGGGGATTTATCTGTAGCAATGTGGGTACTTTGACCAAATCAGTTAGTGGAAAGTCTAGTGGAAAAGGGCCTTTTGACTTGGGCTGTTAGGTCTCTGTTTGACCGGAGTCAAAGCTTGGTCCACAATATCGTCAGTTAACATTTATGGACATAATTTCTAGGTGCAGCCAAGATGTTGAGGGGTGTTTTGGTGGCTTTGGGATTACGTCTCTGCTTTTTGCAGATGATGTGGTCCTATCCTTGATCAGGCCATGCTTTCTCTGGAGCAGAGTTTGAAGGCCATGGTCTTGTGTCTTGAGAAGGAAGGCCATGGTCTTGAGCCAGAAACAGGTAGACTTCCTTGTCTGGATCAGGGAAGATGTCCTGACCCAACTGTTAGAAGGTCTATGATCTATGTTCCTATCCTCATCTGTGGTCACAAGCTTTGGATATTAACTGAAAGATTAAGATCCTATATCATCGTGATAGGATGAGAAGCTTGGTCATTCAGGAGGAACTCAGAGAAGAGCTGCTGTTTCTCCACATTGAGAGGAGTCAGTTGAGGTGGTTTGGGCATCTGGTTAGAATGGACACCTCCCTGCTGAGTTGACCTGATCCCTGGTGGCGCCACTAGTAAAGATGCCTGGAAAAAGCTAAAAATCATAGATACATGGATGGACTTTTAATGTAGCTATGATCTGCCGTTTTAGATCTTTAGCCAGTTTTGGATTAAGAGGTCTTTCACTTTTAAAGACTATTTATTTGTTTTATTACTCCTATATTCCTCCATGACACTGAGTTAGTCTTTGAAAATATTCTGTTTTTCTGTAGTTCCCCAGTTTCTAAACTACATTACTTTCTACAGTTGAAACCTGAAGGTTTGTATTCATACCATAGAGAGCTTAGCCTAATTTCATTCAGGACTGCATGGTGGGGAACAAAGATTTTCTGTGAAAGCAAGTAAACAGTATTAAACCTTACATTACAGCCAGAATACATTCAAACATGCAACTATTGATTCATGACAAACAGGAACTACTAAAGCCTTCAAATGGCCTACAGAAAGCTTACAGATGTGATCTATACACGGGGTTTGAGAGAATAGCAGGATGCATTTATAGCTGATGAGTTAAGTGCATCTGAGCTTACTATGATTACTGAGAGTACAGGTTTAAAGGCTCTCTGCATGTTGATGTGAACAGTCCTTTCTTAAAAGATAAGCAGATAAGCAGTTTTTTTTTTTCATTCATTCATATTACAGTAAATGGAAACCAGAGCAGTCACTCATTTAAATCTGCCTCTGTCTGTCCAAGTCTGGCCTGCTTTGGTCTGCTTAAATGCTCAAGGCAGGCAGGAGACCAAATAAAAAAGATTCCTTAGTGGAGCGTGTAACACAAAGTAGCTTCAGAGCAGGATATACAAAAAAAGAAAAAAAAAGAAATTGTAGTTCTAGCATTTATGCAAATAAAGAGGACGCAGAACATAAAACCCAGCTGGGATAAATGGGCAGAAAACAAACTGGCAGGGATGAGTAGGAAGTAGTCCGGAACGCAGAAAATCAGTAAAAAATCAAGAATGTGGTAAAGCTCTCTTAGCTTTACAACATAGCTGTTATAAAGCTAAGAGAGGGAAACAAACCGACACAAAAGCAATTTTTCTGAATGAACAGTCTTCAGAACCTCTTAAAGTAGAAATAGCAAACAGAAACAAAGCAGAGTACAGACTAAAACATGAGCAAAAAGCCAAGTGAAAAAGCACAGACTGTGACATCCTCACACTTCAACAAGTATGAAGTCAGTTCACTGAATACTTGTTGAGTTTTAAATAAACATGCAAGAAAACAAAAGCAAAACCCCAAAACTCATGGTTTTTATCAAACTTTGAATGAGACTTTGTGTAAAGCTTGCTCTATTCAAGCCGTGTTTGACATGTTGTCACAGGAAGGTGGATTTCACCTGCCAGGTTGACTGAGAACAGCAGAGACTTGCAAAAACTACAGTCAATGTAAAGAAAAACAAAGCACACCCTTTTAATGTGCAGAAAACTTCCCTTTTAATGGCAGCCTCTTAAAGGCAATTGGAAAAAAGCTTAAATTCACACTTTTCTGGAACACAATAGTTAATTTCACAGTGTTTTCACACTTGATAGTCAGGCAGACTTGGTTCGAATGGAAACCAAGGTTATGAAATAATGTTCTTGCTGTACCAAGAGTCCCTGAAGGAAACAACACAAAAACCTTTAAAGAAGACACTGAACGCAACTTCCCTTGTCATGAAATGTGAACAAAAATGGAGTTGCATCATTTTAGCAGTTGTAGGTCTTCTCTTTTGTCTTTGGCAAAAGACCACAAGTCATTTCTCCCACTAACGCTAGAGTCGCATGTTTGTTTTGGTTGTATTTACCCAGAATGCCCTGCGTTGTACTCCGCTTCCTACTTTGGGTAACTGTCCCTGGTCCACTTGGTGTTCATATATTCAAACTACATCAGAGTTCACTTCAACCAAGCCAAGACCCGAATGTGCAGGAAACATCTCACCAGGGTGTATCTAGGATGCATCTTAACCCAAGCTACCTCAGTGGTCTCTACATCTCACACTACCTCTAAATGAGAACCCAGACACCCTACGGAGGAAGCTCTTTTCAGCCACCTGGGTCTGTGATCTTATTCCTTTGGTCGCTACCCAGAGCTTATGACCACAGATGAGGATAGGAATGTAGATGAAGCGGTAAATCTAGAGTTTCACCCTTTGGTCCAGCTCTCTCTTCACCATGACAGACCATCATTCGTGAACAAGACCCTGAGATACTCATACTCTTCCTCAGCCAGTCTCCAAGGGGGCAGGACCTCATCCCAGACCCAGAGTGGGCACTCTGCCTTTTTCCAGCTTCGCTGTATGTTTCAAAAGGCAGCTGTGCTGACATTGATCCCTCTTGGCCTGCTGCTTGTTTCATCCTCAGCTGGAGAAGAACAGTGTTTGTTAACGAACATGCATGAACTGCTAATGCAGTTTAAAAAAAAACAAAAAAAAAAAAACATTGTGTACTCCACTTTCTGTTATTTAAGGTCAGTGCAGTCCTGATATCGGGAATCAGTAGAAACGCTTCAAGGACAATTTCAGAAAAAAAAAAAAAAAAGAATTGTTTGCTTCAGTTTTGTTACTCTACGTTTTTGCCTCTGAATGTAATCTGCTGTGAAATAAATATGGTTTTTGCTGTCAAAGTAGCGACCCCAGCCAGCATATATATGTGTGCTGGACTCACTGAGCATGACTTTAATTTGCAGGTAGTTTTCACGTTTCTCACTCCAGGAGTGATGGCTCATCGGCACCATTAGTCACCTAACCAGCCTGAGACCTGCCTGCAGCTTCTTAAGTGTGTGACTCCGCACACCTTTAGGTTTATGTGTGTTTGCACTCATCTCGCATTATTACAGCTGACTTCCTCTCTCTGCTCTTACAATCTTGGTTCCCTGTTCACACACTCATGCTGTGCCTCCATACATCTTAGTGAGCTATCATAACGTTCTAATAAAAACAAACATTCTTCACATCTTTCACCATATAAAGCTGGACCTGGTGACTTTTGGTTCAGTGTTGTATGGAGTAAAAACAGCTAGGAAGCAGCCACATTTCAGTCTATTTGTGTGTAAAATAAAAAAATAAAATAAAAATAAAAACACAATATGACCAGGAAATTTTGCTAGCAAATGTATTGTAACTTCCACTTTAGCATAAGTTCTGTTGTGAGTGTTTTCTTTTTTTTGTGTGTCTGTGTTTTGCCTTTTGCATTTTGTTGACCCTTCTGGGCTATCATTGTATTTACTTCTGTCCAGCTTCCCATCAACTTTATACAGCTAACACTCTTCCAACAAGTCCAGACTTGTGAAGTGCACAGTTAAAAAACATAGAAAAACAAAGAGTCTAAAGTCAGAGGCTTCTTCAAATTTGTTGTAATGCAGACCCCTACAGAAGATCCTTTCTGCCCACTGCTAGCAGAATCTATATCAACTCTTTGAAGAACCTTGAATAATACTTAGTTTCATTTTGGGATAAATTAAGTATTTTTGGATTAGAATCACTACTCTCCATACCAGTAGATTCTGCCAGCTGAGCTGTGAATGTCCGCAGCTCCTCCATATCTACCATGACCCTCTTGGCTGTTTCTTTGATTAATCGCCTCCTTGGGCTCCCTGTCTGTGGGTGCATGGTGGTCGGTTTGCAGTTGTCTCATCCTCTGTATTTTTAGATGACAGATTGAATAGGTCTCCATAAGATGTTCCAAGCTTGAGGTATTCATTTATAACTTGATCCTGCTTTTACGTTGTATTGGTGATCTGCTATGTTCCCTGGTCTTCATGGTACCTTTGCTTAACTAATGAATTTTTATTTGAATATTAAAAAAGAAATGCAGCTTGGGAAACTGAAATACGTAAGCTCACTACTTTTGCTACTGCCTGACACTATTGGGTAACATTTGCAAAGCAACCAATCCAGGAGCATTTTATTTTTTTTGGCTCTGATTGGCTGTTCCTCAAAAGTGGAAGGAAGACGTTTGATATTAGCTTCTGCGTTGGTGCTAAGGCTGTTTCCACTGTGTGTGTAATCGCCTACTAAGGTACAATTGGTGTTTAGTGAAATATTTAAATAGGCTCCTCCAGACTAGAGGCAGCAGCAATTGGCAAACACCTGGTGGATCTACACATCTGCTGTGCTCAATATGAAAACTCCTTTTCAGGACAACGCTTCTAAGAACAGTTGCAAATGGCATAATGGAGTAACATTGTTGGGATGACGTACTGAAGAGGGCATGTCGGAAAGAGTAGGACCCTCGTAGAGAGACAGAGGCCCAATTTTAACTTACAGCTATGATGGAAAGTCACATTTCTTTTAAGTCATTTTTGATATGTAAACAACTGAAGGTAGCAGAGTTGCTTGATGTGCCTGGAAAATACATAATATTTTCCTGGTGTTTGGTTAATGCCAACAGATAGCTGCTGTGTATTTTCTGTGTAAAACCTGTTAAAATGAATCTGTCATGATGCTCCGTCTCTTAGCTGGGGCTACAGGTGGTCAGAATTTGTTTCAATATTTAGACTAACTGGGTTTTTTTTTTATTTTATTGTTGCTACTCTTCACCAAAATCCACTTTATGTTTTAAAAATGGTTGCATTTTGTTTGATGGTTTGTCATGGGTTCTTGTTTGGCTTATTTGTATGCTGTCATACAAATAAGCCATCTGAAACAGCATTCAGATTTACCAGCATTCAGACTGGTAAATCTGAATGCTGTTTAGCAGAGATCCCAGTGGAGAAGAGGTCCAAAATAAAACAGGTAGCAGACCAGAGTGTCTGTTGAAAACATAGTCATGTTTAAAGGAGCCTCTTTGTCACCAGTCCCCAAGGGAAAAATCTCTACATTTCATCCAAGAACTCTCAATGGTGTTTTTTTTTTTTTTTTTTTTTTTTTTTTTTTTACAAGGCCCTCTTCTGTAAAAGCCTGAAAGATGGGAGCAACAATAACAAAAAATTGTGTGTCTGCATTTCACATTTCGCTTCCAGCGAGTGTGGGCTGAATGACAGAAGAGCTATAAACACAGACACTGAAGTAACCAGAAGGAAAAATAAAAGATGAAGTCGATATGCGACCTAGTCCTATCGCCTGCACTGTTTCATAAACATCATAGCTGGAGCAAAATGGAGGTCATGAAGGAGCAGATGTCCTCAGAATGTAGAGCTGAAGCCCGATATGTATGTGCACAGTACAAACAGACCTCTTCTCTTTCTACGTGACATTGAATCAGGCTGTAGACTATGGGTCTTCCACTCCAGCCTTGAGAGCCGGTGTACTGCAACTTTTAGATGTCTTTCTGCATCAACACGCCCAAATCAAACATTCAGGTCATTAGCAGGACTCTGGAGAAGTCTGGAGAGATTGACTGCATGCTGAGGAGCCAATTCACCCTTTTGATACACGTGTGTTGGATCAGGAACACATCCAATAGTGCATTCACACCAGTGCCGTTTAGTCCAACTAGTTTGTTTTCCTGTAGAAAGTCCGGTTTGTGTGGGGAAGTGTGAATGTGTAATCGAACGCTGGTTTGCCTACAAACTTCGGTCTGGGTTCGGCTGAAGTGAACTCTGGTGTGGTTTGAGTGCATATGTGAACGCCAAGTGGACCAGAGACTGCTCCAAAAGCAGGAATTGAACTACAGTGCAGGGTATTCTGGGCAAATACAACAAAAACAAACGTCTAGTAATAGAGGGAGAAATGGCTGGTGGTTTAGTTTTTATTAAAGACAGAAAAGAGAAATCCTCCAACCACTAAAATCTGACACAAAAATCCACTTTTGTTTACATTTCATGAAGAAGGAAGTTCTTTTCTTCAGAGGTTTGTGTGTTATTTTCTCCAGTGCTTCTTGGCACAGCGCCACCACAGGTGGGGAGGGGAACAGGTTTTGCAAAGGCTTTGGTTTGTTCGACACAGTGCAGTGGGAAAGTGAACCACAGCAGCTGGAAATGGAACAAAGGTTGCAACTTTGGTTCCCAATTGAGCCGAGTCTACCGGATTATCAAGGGTGAAAACACACAAAAAGATGCAGGATACTGGAATCTCAGTATCCTGTGATACTGAGACACTGAAGACACAGACGTTTTTTTTCAATAACCCCAGATCTCATGAAGTTATTCAGTTATTCAATGTAATTTACATTAAAAACCTACATGATGCCTGTAAGTTAGAATTAAACACGTTTTTCATTTTTGCATGCATCCATTGTAGAAGACTTGTGACTTTGAACTTCTAAGAAAACAACAACAGGTAATTTGAGCACACAGTGCTCCATAGCAACAGGTCGACAGACACATGCAGCTGGTTGTTGTCAAAATGTCTCAGCTCTCTGGTCTCTGAGGTTATTTGAAGCTTTTCTTCCTCCATCAGTGAGGGGGACTGGGACGATAGGTGGAGAATAAAGTTTTCTCCTGTTGCCGCAGTAACAGCAGGTCAGGTGGATTTTATCCAGCTCAGCTTATTAAACTGATCAATACTTATGAACAAGTGAGAATTTATTTTAGAGAAAATGAAAAAAGTAAAGAGCAAATACAAAAAACAAACAAACATGCTAAGTAGTTATTGCAATACAAACAGCATACATTTATACATTTCTTCAAATCAATCAGAATTTCTTACATTTTGAAGTAAAGGTGTGGAAGCAACATTTGTCTTTGGTGTTTAGCAACATTTTCAGTCAGTCCTCATAGTGTACTTTTATAATGCTATGTTGCTGATCAAATTCATATCTCTGGTACATCTCACCTCACCCATCTATCTTTATTCGTAAAATTACCTGGATGATTTAGTTTGCACCTAAATTCTGTCTGTACATTAAGCAGTTTATGCATTAGCTTTTAGTAAAGAAATAAAAAAAAATACTTTGGCAATTCCAACTGACCTGAAACAGAAAACAATATTACTTCAATGTCAGTGAGAAAAAAACAACAACTTTATTATGTAGTTTTAAAATATCTGGTTTTAACTCTCCATCTGAATGACATTTGTTCGGCTCCATGGCTTAGTTTTAATCATCAAACTCAATCAACACGTGGGCTTGTTTTTAAGGAAATAATCACGTAAGCACATGGATGTGTATCTCTGCATCCCTTTCACTACTTATATGCTCCCCACCCGCACACACACACACACACACACACGCACGCACGCACGCACGCACGCACGCCCCCCAGCAGATTGACAGTGACATGCACATGCACACCAATCACCTCAGGGAGCTGACATGGTCACAATTTATTTCCTTTCCGTCTGTTGCTTTGAAGCTGATCTTTGCTGAAGGATTAACTGATATTACAGAATTTCATCTTACCTACCCAGACCTAATACCAGCTGTACTTTCAAACCACTCACGGCGTGCGTATGTGTGTGTGTGTCTAAGTGCTCGGTCATACTTTGGTGTGTTTATGCGGAAGAAAAGACGATGGTTAGGGGTCACCGAAGCTTTCTGCCAGCTCCAGTCTCCACTGTCTGCTCCTGAATACTCTGGGCAAGCAGTCAACATCTGCTGGAGTAGCCTTTGTTGGCCTTCATGTCCCTAATGAACAGAGCGACATTACAGTGTGTCAGCACAGCACAGTCTCTTCCACATTATAAAGTCATCTTTACACATGTGTCTTTTGTTAGCTCAGGGCTTCAGAGGAACTGTGCTGACCTACTGAAGTACAGCAGATCCCTCCCCGAGGAGGAGGAGGAGGGGCAGGGGGTAAACCGGAGGAACAGGGTCAAGTCGGCTGGAGGATGAAGCTCCCTGTTTGGTTATGGATAGGGTTAATTTAGATTATTTCAAAAACTCTGGATGTAAAAAAAAAAAAACAATTTTGCGGAGGTAATTCCCGACTGGAAACGCTGTAATAATGTGACCTTTAATATGTGAGATTGCCCGGGCAGGTCTGGGTATGCAGGAGCAGAATATTATTTCAAAATACAGAGTATTGTTGTTCTAAGTTTAAATATTTCTAATAGGACCAGTAGCTGCGTTTCCATTACAAATGTGCTCAAAATTTTGTCAATATTCCACTAATGACTGGAAATGATGAGAAAACAACTTTTCATTTGGAAAGGCAAATGGAAGTTTCTGACATTTAGTTACAGAAATCTAACCAGAAGGTTCGGCTTATACATCCTAATTTCATCTATCGCTACTGTGCAGATGACATTTTTATCTAATAATAATAATAGTGTTTAATTGTAATATTCAAATTGCAGATCACAGGTAGCCTAAAAGTCACTCTACTTGTCTGGTGTTGGAACCAGATTCGGTCCAGGACATGTAGATACAGCAGCCATTCACCACATCAAATACATTTTTATATAACAAACTAGCCTGCATAAAGCACACAGCACAGCACAGCATGAGTAAGACTATTTCAGATCATATTGGGGACTCATTGTAGAAAATCCCATGTTAATTTGTGCCTTTTTCAATGTAAGGTGATTCACAGAGCCCACATGTCCAAATCCATGTCAACCAGGATTTGGCAGGGATGAGAACGTTGTAATCCATAAATTGTTGACCTGTCCTGTTTAACAAAACTTCCTGAAAGGAGGTATGACACACCCTGAATGAGGTCACTGACCTGAAATTGACCCTGTGACCTTTGCTTGCTCCCTTGGATATGATGGGTTAGGAAGGTGAACATATAGCCTTTTTACATGCTGGTATGCTGTTCTATGCCTGGATGTAAAGGCTGCCTGTCCACCAAGATTCAACAGCTTTCATGCCTTGCCTCAGTTTTTACAGTCTTCTATTCAGGATCAAAGTTCTAGTGGACTTCTACCTAGTTTAGGTTCATTTTCTGTTATTTTTTTCCAGAAAGTGCAATTAGGAATTCTAAATATAATGTAAAATATATAATAAAGCATGATGTTGCTCATGGCAGAAAACATAGAATTAGACTGAGTAGATCTGCCCTTATTGATTGGGCACATTGTCACTGGCACCCAATCTACAATTTTTTTTCCCCAGTATCGGGACTAATACAGATATTATCATATCAGTATATATATATTGTCCAAAGTAAACTTTAAATGTAAACATAAAAATCCCAACTAAATATACCAATTAAACTAGTAACTTGAAAAGTCTTCCTCCTGATGTTATGTGCTGTTTTTGTTTTTGTGAAAGTAGAAATGGCTGCAGTTAACATATTTAACTGGACCTAAGATCTTATTTTTTTCTTTGCCAGGTGCGAGTTGTCATCGTTGATGAGAACGACTGCGTTCCAGAATTCCTGCAGTCGATTTACAGCAAAGACGGCGTTCCGGAGACGGTCACAACGGCAACCTCCTTGTTGCAAGGTGAGACTTTCAGAAAGTCCTAAAACCCATAAAACCCATTCTCTCTCCCATCACTGATTGCTCTCCTTGTTTCAGTTCTCTGCACATTTAACACAGCATATGTGCAGCTCTTGTACATATTTCCTGCTGCGTTTTTTCCTCTCACAATAAAGTGGTTGGTGCCTTAAGGAACAAGTATATAAAGTGCAAATATCAGTTCAAGATCTAAACTTTAATCTGATGCTAATCCGTGGGAGATAGTGATTCTGGGAATTTATTTACATTTCTTTCTACAGGGCATGAAAGTGTTAGGGAATGTGTCTAAATGTTGTCAAAATTGTTTGTTAGTGTATAAACGATGCCTGGACTAAACACTGTCAAAAAGTGAAAGACTAGTTGACATCTAAAATAGAGTCTTACAAATTTAACAGACACTTATATTTAGGTGGGCTTGGAATAAATAATTGAGTGGTGCCAGAGTTGGGGATTAAACCTGTCATCTCTGAATTAAAAATGCCACTAGCTATTCAGCTTGAAGAGCAAAAAGTTTAGCATTAAAGTGTAAAATAAAGAGCAGGCGTCTGACAACAGAATATCCGCATTATGAAAACATTATTTCTTGTTTCTCCTTTTCCCATGGAAATATTCCTGACAAATGTGAGGCCCGTGGCAGACAGGTTATATTCTGAAGTAGGAAGGATGTTTTCTGTGCAGAGTCTGAGAGTGTTTCTGTCTGTGGCTCTGCCAATATTCTGCTGGATCTGTTCAACTGCGGTCTTAGATCTTTGTGGGTATAGTTGCTAAAAACAAAATCCAGGGTAATTTGTCTTGCAGTAGAACCATTTTTTAAGGTCTTAAGGATAGAGCGGTTATCATAAATCTAACCTGTAAGACCTAGAAATGTGCCACTTAAAACAGATGAAGGTAAATGTCATGATAACGAGTTTTGCTGAAAATATATTGTCCCAGAAATTATTGTGATACACATTAATATTGTTGTTTTGAATCCATTTTCAACTGGCATAATAATGCAAGCACACCCTCTCAAAAATCAATAACCTTTAAGTTTCAAATAACATTTAACATGGAATTGGGAGACATTTTAAATATCCATAACAAATAAACCAAAAAAAAACAACAACAAAAAACAACATTTAACTGTAAATAAAATGATTTATGAAGTCTCTAAACTAAATTGCCCTTCAAAACATAAATCATAGGCTCAGACTGGGTAAACAGGAACAATGTGAATGTGCTGCTGCTTTGCTGAAAAACCTGTTGGGACTTTTGGGAGAGAAAAAAACATTTGCAGCATCTTTCAATTACATTAGAAGGCATCATCACTTAAAAAATTAAGCAAACTACACAAACATGCAAATGGGAATTATTGTGCTCATTTTAATTGATCATGCAGTTAATTGATTTATTTGGTATTGTGACAGGCTTAGTTACTGTGCGAGAACTTAAAGTTCCAACTTATATTTGGGATCAATCCAGGTAAGATTAAATTTGTGGATCTGGACTTTTGTCCAATGTTTGGACATGGATGCTTTTGTTACTTGGTGTTATGATATGTCATACTTTGTGATATTATACAACTTAAAATGGACTTTTAAAAAAACCTCTTAGTTTTATGGAACAATATTTTGTTGTTGGTAGATAGTAAATAAATGACGATATATGGGTTAGGTTACATAGGCTAAATAGGGGCTAAAATCAAACAAATATTTGGGTTTACATCATGGTTTCATATAAACCTAATGAGTCACATCCTGTGTTTTTATTAAAATTCATAGCACAGGAGTGTTTAATATTAAGTGGAATGATGGGTTGTGAATATTCTGAGCAGTTTGATCTGTTAGTTAATATTAAAAAACAAAAACAACAAAAAATGCTGCTATTGTGTTATAATAATATTTTGTTGTAGTTTATCCAAACTAGAGGAAATGAAGATCTGATTAACAGTTAAATTGGAATTTCTGATTTTGATGAAGTTTTGGCAAGTGACACTTCACCATGCACTCTAGTTCTGAATACTGGATGTTCACTGGGATCACTGTTTTTTTGTTTTTTTACCTAACACCTCAGTGAATTATTTTCTTTCTGCTTTGTGAGTGGTTTGTAGAGAATTATTAGTCAAATTAACCAAAAAGTATTACAGTGTCAACATTATTTTCAGTTTCAAGCATCTAGCATGTCAAGGTGAGCGTGTTTTCGTCAATGCATAGTGGGTGACTAAGCAATGTTATTACTGGCTTGGTGCTGGGTTTTTGTGTGGCAGTGGCATTGACTACATGCTACAATGCTGCAAATAAAGAAGTCTGATCTATGTAGAAAAGGGAGCTGGAAATCATTGCACATCTAAACATAAATCTGCGCAACATCCTAAATGCTGATTGTTTCCTACTGCCATCATCTTGATTTTTTTTGTCTGTTTGTCTCTCCTCAGCATAATAAACGGAATATTGGTCGCTCGGACTTCAAAAAGCATCTTGCTTTATTTATCTGAGTTTAGCAAATGGATGTACCAAATACTGCTTCAGTAAAAAATAAAAAAAAATTCCTGAATGTTTGTGGTCCTACTTACTATGACCTTCAATTAACGTGAAAAACATGGTTGATAAAAGACGAGTCCTTTGTGTTGTACCTTCCACTTTTAAACTGTATCTGTTCTGAAAGGCTTTGAAAATTTCTTTGCAAGATTATTTTCCTTTAGAAATGTTTTCAAACTCCAACTTTGAGCTGGAAAACCAACTTTATGCAATTTTTTTTTTTTTTTTTTTTTGTAGTCAAGGTTCAAATAAAAACATTTTGTGGCCCTCAAGCAGCCGCTGGGCCACCCTTTGGACACCCTTCCCCAAGGGGTCACAAAGGGCATATAGAGACCAAAAATCTGGGCTGTAAAGGCTGATTGTTGCGTAAAAGTTCTGAATAAAATCTTTAGTCAAAGACGATTCAATTGCAAACTGTCTTTGAATAAGCTAATACTATTCACTACATGCTGCAATGGTCAAGCAGTGGCATTTTCTGACATGTCTAAAAAACTTATGGCTAAAACTGATGAAAGTAATCAAGATATTCTTATCTACTTTTACAAAAAATTGCAGCATTTTTGTTTCTTTTTTGTTGTTGTTGTTGTTGTTGTTGTTTACCAAACATTTCCCTTTCACCTGGACACCTTAAAAACATACACATTTTTTTAAAATTAAATGTGTGTTTAATTTAACACACATTTCTCTAATTAACACACATTTTCTCTAACACACATTATTCGTTTCTCTAATAATAAAAGTGTAGCTGAATGACAACATGGTGAATGAAGAATAATTAATGACAATAAAACAAGTTTCTTCAGCGTATGGATGACTGTAATGACTGTTTGTGTCCCTCACTGGAAATGCTCATTATACTTGACTACAGGCTGAAACTCTGAGTGTTCGACTCATGTCAGCTGTTTTTACATCTGCCTTGCTCAAAGGTATTATCATCACCCTCTTTACCATCATCATCATCATTCTTTAACTGGGCCATTACATAAAAGTAAGGCTGTTTGGGTGAGTTTGCAGTGGTTTTGTTGGTTTGTTTTCTTGACATTTAATCCTTCTATTTAAAATATCTGATAGTTTTCTCTAAAATTGTGTTTTTCTCATGCTGTGTTGTCGTCAAGGGATTTTAGGAGTGGATAACAGCAAAACAATAATTGCTGAAATCTGAATAAAACTCAGGGCTGTGCTTTTGATATTGCGTAAATAAACCCTTTTTTATTCCACTTCACTAACTTCCAGCAAAAGGCTATATTTGTCCCCAGTTGAGTGCAGTGAGTTAATAAACTCAACTACTTCAAAGAAGGCTCTGGTCCAGAACTTCTTAAGATTTAAAGGTGAAATGTTGTTAGTTTGTAGGATCTGCATGTATAAAATAATCCTTAGGTGTAACATAATGGTGTGTGAGTGAGGGAGTAAATTGGTGGATGGGGTTGTGAGATGTGTGATGTAGGAGGCGCAGTTTGGTGCCGTCAACAGGTGCACCAAGGAGGAGAGAGATTCCCCCCCTCCTGTGCTCCTGTGTGCAAACACGTGAATACTGGTTTGGGAAAGGATGATGTGCAAACAGGAAGAAAGCAAATGTGAAAACAGTATGGTTAGACTTTAATTGTTGAAATAAGTACATTTGAAATAATTTTTTGCAGTTTAAAGGTTTTAATATTTTAAGAAAATCTCCATTTAATACAATTAGATTTGTTCTATTCTGATTCTACATCTAAAACTGAACAGCCCAACACTGAGCAGCCTCAGCAACCTCAATCCAGTGGACCCTCACATGTTTGTGGATTTATGGATATTTCTGGGTAACATGACCCCAAATTATTCACAGAAAATCAGTTTGTGGGTTTTTGACTGGAACGTATCTAAAACATGAGAAAAAACAGCTTTGGAAGCTGATATATGTAGGTTCAATGTTCAATCTATTGGCTGGAGTTCGCAAAGCATCCAGTAGTCCCGTTAGTTTTCCCTTTCACAGATTGGCTGAAACCACAAGAGCAGAAATAATAAGACCACAGACTTTCACTTCCACTACATCACTACCCTCCACTGCGCGCATGAATTCAAATTAAGATATATTTGGTGTTTGAACTCATAAAATTGATAGTTATCAATGTTTGTTGAGGGACTTTCAAGTATTTGTGGATTTTAAAATATGTATCTATAGTTTGGTTTCTGTACAAATGCAACAGAGGGTTAAACAATTTTTTTCTAATAATTTAATTTTACATAACTGCTGTGGCTCCCATGCTTTATGAAATATTTCATCCTATTTGATGATTGATATGATTATTACCAAGTTCTACGAGCAAATGAGGCAATTAGTTCAGTTTCTGTCCATTTGTGAAACTTGGAAATTACACCGCCTGCAGTGCGCCACAACAAAGGAAAAATAACCCAGAAAAACAGGTGGGAAAACAACTTAAAAACCACTGATGTACTGCTTTTTACTCGCTCTCTGTGTTGACTTTGTTCCACACTCAAATCCGCTCCTGTGGCAACCGACTAACAGCAGCTAAACCAGCCGAAAGAGCTGAGATTACATTCAGGTGTTTCACCAACATCAACAACAAAAAGCTAAAATTCCCCCCCAAAACAGAACATTCACTCCATTATGGATTTAATGTTTTTGGGCTTGATGTTTATTTTTTGCTCATTAGTAAGTGGTCGCCTGAACACAGCGGTGGTTAGCTGACTTAAACACCTGCTCTTCTGGTGGTCTGTCAGAGTGTAGGTGTTTAGATCACCTTATTTTAGTGCTACCTGAACTAAAACTCGCTGACCTGCACAGGTGCATGTTAAGGCTCTTAGAGTCAAGCTAGCAGAGCTAACCTCCTACTTATTATGATAGTCACGATGTTCCTGACTCAGTGCACAGGAACGGAGCATGTGTGTCACCCCAGAGTCACATGATGTCTGATCCGGTATGTCCCAAACCTTCAGAGATCACGTTGCTTCAGATGTTTCACAATCAACATGCTCGATTTAAGTTTGTAGAACTTATTGTAATGTGTTGGACTGATCTTTATTTTTAAATCAAGTGTGATGGAGCATGAAGTCTCTTTACATCATGTAGGACAGTTCACCCCAAGGACCAAGGCTGGGAACCAGTGAGAGGCGTTCACTGTTGTGGCTCATCAGTGCATAGTGGCCTCCAGGCTCCCTTATAGTGATTTAGCTCAACAATCCTGATGCAAGATTCCAAAAAAGGTTTTCTGATAAATGCTCAAACGGTGCTCTGAGGAGGAGAAATCTGTACTTAGTAAATTAAACATTGACTCATGTGCCATGTGGCTGGATGCTGCATATGCAGTTAGACTCAGGGCAGACACTACTGTTACCGTTCATTTTTCACCTATCATCAATGCATGAGAGGTAGTTCATCACTTACCAGCAGAATAGCTGCTGCATTTCAGCTGCACTTCACAAACCTGTCAGTCGTTTTACGCGGCCGGACACTGCAGAGTAAACACACAGAAATGCACTTTGTTCAACTCCTAACGCGGACTTCAGTTTTAATTCCTCACATTAGAGAAAATGCATGAAGAAGACACCAACATTTCCGGCTTGACTAGGTATCCTTTAAACTGTGTATCCCAATGTTTCTTCATAGTGAGATTCATCCTTGGTGATGTGAAGATGAGATATAACACAAATGCAGGCTCAAGTGTTTGCATACCTTATTCTTCTAACCGTTTTCTCTCTGTTCCTTTGGCAAATTTAAAGCTCATCTTTTATGTAATAAAGAAACCGACTAAATAATGTATTTTAAAATGTGATCTCTCACAGGCTGGCCCGGACTCTTCTCCCAGTGATTTAATATTTTCTATTTCAATACACAACCTCTGCCAGTTATGTATGTTTAGTGGTTCTTCACAAAAAGTTTTTTTGAAAATTGAAAAGGCATTCATTTGAAATATGTTGCAAGTTTTCAAAAAATCCAAAGTTGTTTTTTTTTTTTTTAAGAGTACTGATGGGGGGAAAAAAATCATCTTACATCAGTCATCTAATTTCCAGTGTGATATGAATGATTCTCCTCGCTCCTTAAACCATCAGTTGATGAGACATTCAAAAGCCCCAGTCTGTACATTTATCAGTGCAAAACTACGTCTTACAGCAAAGTATGCATTTATTACGATTCAACCTAATCCACATTTACAGGTCGTACCTGGCAAGAAACACTCCCAAAACACTCACAACCAGCAAAAAAACAAATTAATCTAATTCTTACAACAATAAAGAAACTTTTGTGCACTGATTATTCAACCATTCCAAGCTCTAAGAACTGTAAGACTTTTTCAAGTATTTTTCAAATCATTTTCTCAACTCTTTGTGGGATTTTGGATTATCTATTGATCTCCCAGTGGACGGGGAAGGGGAGAAGGAAGGAAAAGGAGTATCTTGTACATTCAGTGACCTTGGATCTCACTTTGGTCTGGAGTATAAACAGTCCCTCCTGGGTGGCAGAAGGCTTTAGTCTCTCCTGTCCAGGGATCACACACTGGCAGCATGCTCCAGAATTACTGCGACACTAAGGGAGAGACCTGTACACTGTGAGAAAATATCTCTAACTTACAGTATAGTACCAGCAACTATTGCTGTCAGAATTTTACCGTATAAAAATGATAAAATTCTGACAACCACAGCTGCTGGTATTTTATTGTAAATTTGAGATTTATTTATTTTTTTACAGTGTAGGTATTTGTTCTTTCAGTCAGCCCTGAAAGTACAAGGTCGACTGTTCTCGACCCTGGATTGTCTCACAGATCTTCAATCATAGCTTTCTCTTTCAGTAACAGTTGTTTTGTGGCAAATTCCCCTTAATATCAGCATAGAAACCCCAGGCTCTCTCTTTCATCACTACGGCCAAGATAAAGAAACAAGTCTTGTAAACGAAGAGGCATTCTCTCCTCACAACATTAAGGGGCCCGGCCCGTCCCACAGACTGCACTTCCTTGTGGACGTCAAGGGCCCTGAAATCACTGAGTGACCCTCGCTAGTGAGGTATAAAACTCTTTCATCCGAAACATCAGTTAGAACAGGAACTAATCAAAAATGTTTATCATTATTTAGATTTATCTTAGCTACTGTCACTCCTCTGTCAGTTCACCTTGTTCTCTCTTTCTTTCATTGACTTCCATTCTTTTTTCATTTATTTCTATTTATTTCTATAGCCTAACCCCTAAACCTAACCATTACCAGTACATATCTAAACCTAAGCCTAACCTGAACTCGGTTCACGCCTCAGTACTAGACCGAACCCCTAACCCAAAAACAGCAGCTCTTCTTATTGGCAGTTTGCAGGAGCTGAGGTGTGTTTTAAGAAAAGGGTTCTTGTTCTGTATCAAACCTAAGGTTACACACACTCCTACTCCTCTCTTTTAAGTGACTTTATTACAGTTGATTGGCAGATGGAGAAATTAAAAACGAAGGCCACACTCTGCAAAAATTTTAATTATTGTTCTCATTCCTGTAAAACGAAAAGAAAAATAAAATCAATTGATGCAATCTGCACAAAATAAGACGAAATAATGGATTATAACAAATGAGGTGAATAAACGGCAACCTCAAAAACCTCCCTTTTATAAACTGTAAAAATCAGTTTTGCCTGCTTTTGTTCAATTAACTTCCCTCAAACTATTCATTTGATGCTGTTTAAAATCCCCTAAGGCTTCATGGCAATAAAGAATTCCACTTTTTTAGCTGTTGTTTCTTCGTTATGTGTGAGTGTTCACACATGTATTATTCATATATGTGTGTACGTGTGTGTGTGTGTGTGTGTGTGTGTGTGGGTGTGTGTGTGTGTGTGTGTGTGTGTGTGGGTGTGTGTGTGTGTGTGTGTGTGTGTGTGTGTGCATTGTTTGTACGGGCACATGAGCTAAATGCAATGTAAGGTGAATTGGAGAATTGAGCTTTTGATGGGGAAATGTTCTTGTTAGTGTAAAAATATGCTTATTCAAATCCCTGGTGGAATTTTCTGTTTTAGCAAGGCAATCAATTTGCGGACAAGCGGGTCCGGGCTCCATGGATTCCCAATGTGAGCCGCACGGCCAGACATGTTGCAAAATGACAGTGTTTTCAATGCTTGCTGTGCAAATAACACTTTGTACTGTTCTAGAAAGTAGAAGCATAACTTCTTTTCTATCATTAGCATGCTTATGTAATACACTGTAGATTTCCTTGATTTGTTTTTCTTTTTTTCAGCATCAGCATGTCGAAAAACAAAATAACTGTAAAACAGACAAATAAAAGAAAATCAACCCAATTATTTGATTTCCAGGGTTTGTTCTACCACAGCTCATGTCATTCAGTTCAGCTTACTCTTTGAAGTCTTTTACTTTTTCTTTAATCACCTCTATCCTGTGAGTTTAGGATAGAGGAAGTGCAGTCTGTGGGACATTTGTAATGATGAAACAGTTTAGTTGAGCTCTAACTGTGATGTTTTTTCATTCTCTAACTCCTTCTTCCTGTTTCCCATCTCTTAGTGTCCGCCAACGACTGCGACTCTGGACCGAATGCCGACCTGACCTATTACACCCTGAGTCCAGATTTTATCATTTCTCCTCACGGGACCATCTTCCCAGCAGGACCTCTGGACTACGAGAGACCCAATCACCTGTATGAGTTTGTCGTCATGGCAATTGACAAGGGTGAGGTCCCTCGGACGGGAACGACGACGGTACGAATTAGGATGGCCAACGTGAACGACGAGGCACCTGAGTTTTCCCAACATATGTGAGTAAGAGCTGAGATAAACACTTACAGTCGGTGGTGATGAGACTTACAGTTAGCAGTAGCAATATGGTTGATTCAAATTCTGAATTTTACATGCAGGTTTTTAGATTTGATAATAGTCTGACTAAACATATTTCTTCATGGAAAAACTGAGTCAGGTTGGCTTGGTCGCCTTGCATGCACCAACCTTCTATGTTCTGTCCACTATGTTTTTCAAGGAACGAGATCAGGACTTTGTGAAGGCTGTTCAGAAACACTCACTTTGTTGTCCTTAAGCTACGTTTTTATTTGCACCCAAGCTGTAAAGTCTTTGCCTATGTCTTGAGACATTGTTTCAATGTTTTCATAAAATGTTACTTCTTTACTACACCATATTTCAGGAAGAGTAGCAGAATGTGATGCTAACACCAGAGACTTTATAATTGGAGTGGAGTTCTGATGCTTAGACACGCTTTTCTTGATTTTTCTACAAATGTAAGGATACTGATTATGGAAAAACATATCAGTTTTAGATTTGTCATACCATTCTTTAGATATGTGGGTATTTTAGAAGTTTAGAACTGTGATGTGCTTTTCTGTTGCTTGTGGAGCAACGGATTCTTCCTGATTGATTGGCCTTCCAGTCCATGACACTCTGAACGTGGGCTGAGTGTCAGGGACTCTGATCCTTTAGACACCAAAGGTTTTAGTTAGAATCCTTCTTATATCTATAGGTCAGATAATAACTAGGCCTGGCTTTGACTTGTGAAATTCAGCTGTTTTCTAAAAAAAAAGAAAAAAAAGAAAGAAAGAAATTAAAAAAATGGAGTTAAGTCATAACTCAGAAGGGGAAATTACAGTTTCCCGTAATGAATGAATTCATAAACTGAAGACATTTTATCAGTCGTTCTTTATCCAATTTTAAGATTTGACTGATGTTCAGAAATATTTAACAGCAGAAGAAATCTGTAAAGGATAAAATATTTTTAACACTAAATGCATTGCAGAGCTTCAGAAAACCAGAAATAGCAACTCTCCTAATGAGCTGCTAAATGTTTTGTTTTAAATCCGAATATCAAATAAATCTTTTAAAAGTAAAACAATAGTCAACATTGTTATACCTTAAAGCAACTAAAACATTTGGTTTTATATATGAGAAAATTATGGACTCTTGAAATCCTTGGAAATGCTTGAATTTCTTTTGGGTGTTTTCAAGGTAGAGAAGGTGGCTGAATTCTATATGAAGTCATAGATTAAAAGTGCTTGATATTCAGACAGCACCGTTGTATGATAAGGTGCAATCTGTTTGATTAAAAACCAAAATTTTCAAAATGTGATTTGCAGGTGAAAATAAATATTTTATATGTCTAATAAGACACAGACACATTTACTTCTCACTCATTGTTTTATGTCAGTTAGAATTACCAAAATTATTTCTATTTGCTAAATGCCATTTTTTAGAATATTTGACTTTTAACTGTAATTTTCTTTTTATATTGTGTTAAAGAATTTAATTTGAGCAGGAATGTCTTTTACCTTAATACAATTTGTTTGTATAGTTTGAATTAAATTAATTTAATGGCTCAATAACTTTTTGATCTGTTTAATTGAAATAAAGGTTGTCTCATATTTTGTGTGACATAAACATTTTTTTTTAATTGGGGATTGTTTTGTTAAATTAGTATTTTTGGTTTTAGATCAGCCAGGTGTATAATTTGTAATTTTACTACTTTAATCTACCTTATCACTTCTGTACAATATAGAATACTACCTCCATACATTATTAATGATGGTAATATGTAACAGTGAATTGAAACTATTTTTTTTGTTCATTTGTATTGTTTTTATCTCTAAAGTGTGATGCTGGAAAAGTTTGAAAGTTTCCTTTAAAATGTTTGGAAAGTGCTTCAGTATTAAGTTTATGAACCCGGAACATCCCAGCAGAAAGAGCTTGGTAGTCCTGCATATTCAGGTTGGAACTTTGCAGCTGCTTCCAAATTCAGCGTAGCAGCTTCTGTTAACGCCCCCCCTCCGTCCCTCCCCGGCCCCTCTTGCTGCTGTGGTGCCTGCATCTTTTAATTGGTTGATTTTCTGGCAGAGAGCTGGGCAGATTGGTGAGGCAGGGTCAATCAACCATGCCCACTAGCACCCTCAGGAGGTCCTGAGCCCAAACGTTATGTGCATGGAAGTGCATTCTATAATTGAGGGAGTCCAAGGGAAATACGGTCTGGATATGGAAAAGTGATGTCGTTTGTGAAGTGCATTTATATGCAATGCATCTGATATGAATGTGGGAAGATGCGTGTGTGTGTGTGTGTGTGTGTTTGTGTGTTTGTGCATACGTTTGAGTGTGTTCAAGCGGGAAGGTATTGATTTAATGACAGTGACAACAGAATAATCAGTTTTTCCCTCCCTGACCCTCAGTCTTCTGGCACAACTGACCCAGAAATCCTATTTGACAATACACACACACACACACACACACACACGCACGCACGCACGCACACACCCACACACACACCAATTTATACTTATTCACTGAGCCTCACACGTGCTTTCTTCTGTATGTTCATTTAAATGCATCCATGACGCCGTGATGCCTTTGATGAACTCTTCCTCAGGCTCGGGACAATGGCTATGATGAAAAGACAGGAAATTAGAGCAAAAGATAGAAGGCTCATTAAATATGTCATTATCCAGGCAGAAAATGTGGCCTGTTGTTATCGATCTGTGGAGTTGGAAGCGCTCAGTAATGAGTACCCGTGTGTGTGCGTGTGTGTGTGTGTGTGTGTTTTGCCAGGTCAAGAGGGAAGTTTGTCTAAGCAATCAAGTTTTTCTGCATTATTTTTTTTTCTCCTGCTGTTTTAATTGTTTACAACTCAGATCTTTGTTGTTGATTATTGTATTTTTGCCAAGGGTTGATATTGTCAATAAGAGTATCACAATATTGCATTTTTTTCTGACACTTAACTGTTGATGATCTAAAATAAATTCAATAATTACCAAACTAGTTATTGTAAATTACCTAATGAACTCCTTTTCTCTCTGTAATATTTACTGTTGCCTCTTAAATATACTCAAGAAAAAGCAGTGAAGATAATTATGTTAAAAGGAAATGCTCACAATTTTAGGAGTAAGTACATTTATTCATATAAATTTCTATTTGAAGTATAAATGGTTGATGCTGACGTTAGTGTTGCTGCTGCTACATGTTTAGCATTGAGATTCTATTTCAGGCTAGAATAGTTTTGCCAATAGACTAAGTTCCTTTAGCACAACTTGAACACAGCATTAGTCTTTTTCAGCATTCAGTCAGATTGCAATTCTGTAAATGTTGAATTTAACGGTACGGAGCATGAAGGGACAGAACTTAAAGAACTTTTGGTTTGGAACTGAGCAGAAAGGAGAAAGGATGTTTGGCAGCGTTGTGAACTTTAGTCCCTTTGCCATTTGTTTATGCCATCAAAATATCATTTGAGTTATTTATATAACCTATTGAACACCTTTACAAATACCTTCTATCTGAGATAATAACAGATACTTAAGAAAAACTGTCTGTGGCTGACTGTTTGCTTTGACACTCCCTGGACAAATCGCCTCACTATAGAGAGATGTCCATGTGATCAGGCCAAACTTGTCATCCTGAGTACAAAAACAGTCTTTTCTTTCATATTCTTCAGTTTTCTGAGGTTGTGGCTTAGATCCTGATATCACAGTAGACGGCTTACAGAGAAAATTGCTCTCTCCATGACAGATCTAAAGAAGACAGGCAACATCTGCAACAATCCTCAGGTCATCCCAGGTTTTATCTGGACCACTTTTTTTGGACTCGATATTCGTCCTCACCAGTAGCACAGCATGCATGCCCATGTGGTGTCTGCACTGAAATACTGGCTATCGACTGTACTGATTGACCAACTGAATATGTATAGTGCTGGACTGTCATGAGTCAAGTTTATTTGTATTGCATATTTGAGCAACAAAGCAGTTCAAAATGCTTTACGTCATAAAAACATCATACAGTAAGCAAATACGAAACAAACGCATTTTGTCAAAAGCCCTCATCAAAATCATGAAGAATATTCACCATCAAATATGCATTATATATGTCAATCAGTGTTTTAGTTATTATGAATCAAAGGCAGGTTGTAAAATGAACTGTGTTTCAGCTGTTTTGCAGTTTTCTGGGCTTTTTGTTTCTTTTAGCACTTAGCTCTAATTAGACCATCTGTTGTTAGCCAGTGTTGCATTCTCTTTTCCCTGACTGTGTCTGAGTTCTACATAAAATTCCAGAACTATTACGAATACCTGAGAATTCCAAGTTGCAGCTGTCCTTGAAGAAAAAGTTAGGTAAAAATATGAAATATTATTTTAGAAAACTTTGTATCCTGATGTAACAACTTTTACTTGTCAGTAATGTTACCCTTTGTTGTATATAAAATGTTATGTTCTTGGTTGTACTGTACATTCTGTTTTTCATTTACTCAGAAAAAGTTTGTAAGTCTGCAGTTGCACAAAGAGAGACAACTGACGCAGATCATTGTGCACTGAAGGTATTTTTCTGTCAGGGTGCTTCAACTGTACTTCAAGTTTGACTTTAGCATTTTTTATATTAAAAGTTCATGTGACTGATTGTGAATGAATACTCTATGATGGCTTTCAGATGGTTCGATGAATATTATTTGGATTAATTATAAATGACGTGACATCATGTGTTTCAGTTTCAAGCACCACGCATGCCGAGGTAGGAGAGTGTCTGCATAGGATAGCGTGAGATAAAGTAATGATTGTTTAGGATCATTTCTGTGATGCTTCAGCTGCAGTTGTGTTGATGATGTACAGATTTTGCATCTTCCACTCAAAAATAGACACTCATGTTGAAGATGTATCGGGGGGAGGGGGAGTTTACAATCCAAACCTTTTCTGTCAGGAAACTGAGGGCTTCATGAGGCAATAGCAACAGATTATCATCCCAGATGTTTATTTTTTTTAAACCTACATTCTAAACTTTTGGTAAACACAAGAATCAAATAAAAGTTTTTTATTGCTTGTATTGCTGCTTTTCATCATATTTTGACACGACCTTCCTCAAGTTGGGATCATTTTTTTCTATTTCAACTAGGAAACATTTTATCTGCTGTTACAGCAATTTTTACAACATTTTTTTTTTTTTTACGCGGTATCAATGCTTAATATGACTGCCCACTTGGGTTATTCATCCTATGATAAAAAGCATGTGTTTTTGCATGCCAATCACCTCTGTGTATCTCCTACAGCAGGACGTGTAAGCAACCAATCAAAAAGAGGCACCTGAGAAATCAACAAGGAGCGCGTTCACGTCCTTCTGCGCAATAGTGCAAGAAACATGAAGAATATTGATGAGAGCTTTGTGGGTTCCATGCAACTGCTGCATGGTGCACAGTTGAGCTGGACGTGGTGGGAAAACCTGTTTGTGCAGTAATACAGGCTAACTGTGGCTAAAACAGCAGCATTTTATTACTGCTCACAGGCTCATATTAGAATTTATGTACGTAATTGTTTGCAGCCTTCTGGGTGTAAAAAGGCTAATAATGCTACACTTATTGTTGTCTTTCCATAATTGTTTTTTTTACCAGCTTTAGAAAGTCAGATTTTGTGTTTTTAATTAAATGTGTCTCTTCCGAGGTACAGAGCATGCAGCATTAATGAAACGACACTCCAAGAAATTGTATGTAGCATAGAAAATGAAAAACTTCTTTTTTTTAAAGTCCATACAAACCAATCCCACCAGTCTAATTACTGGTTAATATCGGAAATATGAATGTCATTGTTTACTTATCAATTTATTTCAGTTTCAGTGGCCTTACATATAGAGTTAGCAACATGGTGAAGCTTACAATGGCTGGAAAAAATAATTAACTCCATAATATTGTCCCTCCTGAATTTCAAAATTGACATTTTGCAAGGATTGTTTCCTATATTTCTTTTCTCATCAAACCCCTTCTGAGATGTACTTATCGAAGAAAACATGAGAAAGAAAAGCAGACAAAACTGACACAAAAAGGTATGTAGCTCAATTGTTGTTACTGACCATGTGTATGACCATGGACTATAACTTCGCATCAAGTGAAGCTGAGGCACCAGCGTGATAGAAGTAACTAATACAGGTGGGAGTTAGCAGTCACTTTGACCCAAGGTTTTTGACCATTTTTTGCAGAAATTTTTTAATAAATACACAATTACGCATTTGCACGAAAACATGCAGATACTTGTTGATTTTGCGTGAATTTCTGTGATCATGGAGTTGTGAAAAGCTGGTCACTGAAACTGTAACTTGTTGCACAAGTAAATCTTTGCAAATGCCATTCAATATCATGTCATTTCAGTGTCACATCTTTGCTCTTAACAGACTCATTTTAGAGCTCTCTCCATCTGATATCCATCAAACCTACATCAGTTCATCCATCCAGCACTAATTATGCTTCACAGTTTTTCAGGTGTGTACGAAACAATTATTGCAGTTTTTATTTGTTGCTGTTGTTGGATTTTTAGAGGTTAGCCTAGTAGACTTTATATTATCGACCTGCTACAAAACACAAGTGTTGTCCTGCTTACTGCCTTGAACTCGCAGCTGGACATTCTCCACCAAGTTTTCCAGTTGAAAGCTGAATTCGTCTTCAATCAATCACAAAGTCATGGCATGTCGTCAAGGTAGAGAAGAAGCATAGAAGCATCACGCTAACTAACACCATCATTTTTTATTCATCTATAATGATCTTGTCCTGAAATGTTCCAAATGCACCTTGGTATTTTTTCATGGATGCCATTTTTTCCAGTTGCTTTCTTGGTGTTCAGTCATGAACTCTGACCCTAACTGAGACAAGTGAGACCTGCACAGGCATATGATGATGTTCTGGGTTGGGTTCTGAGCTCGGTGAGCCTTTCTGTGTCACTGGAATAATGTTTGAGTTTGTGAAATTTCATCACTGTTCTATGCCATTTTTTATTTATGGTTAATAAATTATTACTATTATTATTATTGTTGTTGTTATTGCTACTATTTATAGTTCTAGTGAAGACTTTGTAATCTCTTCCAGACTTATGGATGTAAGTCACTTTTTTTCCCTTTCTTCTTTTTATGTTGTATTACTGGGATTTGTTTCATTCTACACGTCAGGCAGTGATAAAGCATGAGTGTACCAGCTGATGTTAAGAAAGAAAATTTAGTTAATTCCAGCTAAATGCAGATTTTACAGGGGGATGGAATTTTTCCACAGTGGGCCAGCTTTAGTGAGCAGTGTAGAAAAAAAAACAAGCTAAATGCATTTTTTTTGTACACAGTAACTGATCGAGAGTGCTAGGCGGTTTCCCTCTTTTAACACAGATCTATATATTGTGTTCGGAGGAATATATTACATTTAAAATAGATCATTTTTCTGATGCTTCTCTTCATCTTTTCTTATATGTGATCTAAAGCTTATGATGTACAATCACTGACCATCCAGGCCCTGAATGTTTGAGAATATCTCTGATGTTTGTCTGAACAGTTTGATTGAACTCACAAAGAGGTTTGGTTGTAGTTTCATGCTTTGTTTGCTTTGCTTCATGGTTTAAGCCCTAAGGCAAGCTAATCCCAGACCAGCTAATGTGGCTCTAGAGTGCAACTATGAGAGAACATCACATACTTCTTAAAGTTTTTTTTGTTTTATTTTTTTGTTTTTTTACATATACCATATTTCTTCTGATTATCTGCTTGTAGCTTCTGTACTAAATCACCACTATATCCACTTCTCTGATTTTCTTATTTTTTTCTTCTACATTCTGATGCCGATGTTAAGTCTAAATAAAAACTCTGTCAGTTAAACTTGTGTATGCAAGTGTGCTAATGGCCATACTTGAGCTGATTGACAGCGATAAGACCCTCCTCCTGGCTGCGGGGTATTTCTGTAGTTTGCACAAGGAAACTGAAGAGCTTGTTTTTTTTTTTATAGATAATCTGTCTTATACTATGTTGTCACAACATAGTAACAGTTTTAACAAATATGTAAAGAAAACTATTTTTTTATTAACTGCAGATTTAAGTTTTCAATCAAGAGGAAGGTTTTATTTTACATAAATTTATGTACTTAAGAAAATACATATTGTTAGGATCACACTTGTTGAGTGACGATAACAATTTTGTTTGAATATAGACAGATGAATATCACCTCTATAATATTTATAAAAGAATTAAACATTTCAATGAATGCAAATTTCACTATAGTGTCAACTTCTTTCTCCTGTTTCAAGTCTCTGTTTGCCTTATCTGCAGAAACAAAATGAACTTTCTAATTAAATCCTGAGACTAATTTCCACAGCTGACCCAAGGCATTAACTTCCAGGAAGCGTCTTTCTTCTTGTCTGAAAGAAATGATGGAAACAAACTGAGGAAAAAGGCAGTGCAAAAATATTTCAAGTATAATTAGTTTGCTGGTCAGAGTCCTGAGGAGATTTAATAGATAACGGCCTAATTAAAATCATAGATATTGAATTTATTATTTGCTGTTAATTGAAAAGTTGGTATTTGATAGTTTTCAGTTCACTGTTTGTATGGAATTGGTGTATGGCAGCTTTGACAGGGTAATTTTGCATGGTAGAATAGGTCATGCACTAAATACTTCCATACATACTAATACTGAGTTGACAAATGGGTTAGATTGTTTGTTCCAAAGTAGCAGCAATTCTTAGAAAAAGCTATAATCATTTGATGGAAAACATGCCTATCAATCCATTCTCATTCTCCGTATATACTGTATTTGACAACAACATATTTTTGAATGAGTCTGAGTGAAAGTAACGGTTGAATCTTAGCCACAGAAAAGAACAGGGATGTAATGATGCATTCAAATAATCCAAGGGTCAACAACCAGGAGCCGCTTTGCTGTAAGTCCAACGAAACAAAAGTTAAGTGACAAAAGCTTCATGACATGTATAATTTCACAATTTGTTAAAGAAAATCATAATTAAAGAATGACTTCCTTTAACTCATTCTCCAAACATTTATATATATTCATTAAAATGAATGAGTTAATTTTCTTTAGTTAAAAAAGTTGAGTTTGAAAAAAAATACTTCACAAAATCTATATTTGAAGCATTACTTTTGTGAAAGCTTCTAAAGCTAGCATTTTTTTCCTTTACATTTTGAAATATTTTTCATCCAATTTTCCAATTTTGACCAAAGTTATTTAGAGGCAGGTCCCAATTTTGTTTTATGCAGGAAAAAACATACCTGAACAAACCTGACCCTATTTGACAGATGTCATTTTCGCCGAATTAATTACATTTTTTGAAATCTTTAAGCCTACTTCACATAAGCAGTTTCTTTATTCTACAGAATAAAGGAATTGGCTGTTTTCCAGTTATTTTTGTACAGTTCTGTATAGTTGTCTGGTTTGTAAGAATCTAAATTAATGTCTTAAAATCAGGAGGTCATTTTATGACTCAAGTGGTGGTACTTGACTTACATAGGCCTTTAGTAGGACATTCAAAGACACTTCACCAACTCGGAAAGCTGCTATATCGCACCATCAGCCTTAGTTTTGCCCAAAGACGAAACAACAGAGACGGACAGAGCAGGAATTGAACCGGTGATCCACCGATTGCAGGGCGGACTCTTACCGTCTATGTTTTTGCATAGAGCCATATTGATTTGGAAACGTATACCACTACAACAAGTAAACGTTATGTTGGGCTAATTTGACATGTGGCAAAATAGAAAAAAAAATAACCTGAAAGGAGTTAAATAGTTTTTATAACATTCTACGTATTGTGGTTTTCAGCAGGTACTAATCCTATGGATTAGTTTAAATGTCTGGTGTTTCTTTACATTGGTAAAAGAAAGGATTTTATTTATTGAATCTTGACCTTACAAGTCAAATATGCTGTGGTGTTGTGGTGATAAGTTTTTTCCAGAAAGCCTCCACCTCATGTCAACAAAGTAAAGAGGTCAACCTTTCAAGAAAAGCTTGGCTACCAAGCATATAAAATCCCTCTGATCTGTGCGGAAGGTCAGAAAGTTAAAAGCGGAGGTTCAAAGTGTTCTACTTCAAGATAAGGAGATTAAAAAGAGGAGGAATTTTTGAAGGAACTAAGCTTAGCTACAATATGTATGGCTGATAAAATAGAAGATACATGTGAGACTTTATTTAATGCTCAAGAAATTCACATTATCTTGTTTTAAAAATACTACTTCACTCTGTTTAGATGCATGGAAAGCTGATGGAGCTTTATTTATTATATTCCTGACTTATTATTGAATAAACTCATGTTATTTGTTTTTTTTTTCAATCACTTTTCTTACACATGTACATGTTTTTTAAGCAGTTCTGGTCTTCTTATAATTGAAAAGGATCCACATGCCACCGGATATTTAATCCACAACTTGTTTCTTCATTTTGATCTTTCGATTTGTTTTCTTTTTTGACAATGGTTATAATTTTACAGTAATTTTCCATAATTTGCATCTAAACTACTCTGTTGAAATGTGATTACAAATCTCCAGTATATATTAACTGAGATTTGGATTTCCAACAGTGAGTAAAGTGTGTTTTCTGAAAAAAAAAACAAAAAACAAGTACGCATATTTTGGTTCTCCATGTCTTCTGATCTTGGTGGTGGTTTAGCTGTTGTCTGCAGATAAAGTTCCCCCAATGACCCATAATCCAACATTTTAAGATGGGCTGTTATCTCCTACTGCTTTCTGCTGTAGTTTATTCACCTCTAAGGTTTAATAAAAGCTTCTTCACTGACTTTTTGGAATTTTTGGCTGATGCTGTATTAAAATATGACCAGATTTTAATGGTGGAGGATTGTAAAACTCATATCTGCTCTTCCAAGAAGCCGTTGGTCAGTGATTTTCCTAATTTTGTAGATATTTTTTATGACTTTGTTCAGTCAGAATGTGAACACACATTGGACCTGGATTAACCTATGGATTATCTGTTGTTAATCTCTGAATTCCCAATTCAAAGCTGGTTGTTCATCCTCTGCTGAAGAAGCCTGTGTTAGACTCAGGTATGGAGTGATATAAATTGGATTACTGACTTAACATCAATCATCAGGGATGTTGACATTTTCAATTTGATACAAACTCCTGTCTTTACAGCAGTTTCCAGATGTGTCCCACATGGAGTGTAGGTAAAGTACTGACAGTGCTGTTTGCATGTATCTCATCAGATACCGGACGTTTGTGTCAGAAGATGCGGGGCCCAACACACTTGTTGCCACGGTGCTGGCAAAAGACCCTGATGGGGATGGGATCACGTACAAAATCACCACAGGAAATGATGAGGGCAATTTTGTCATTGACAGCCAAAAAGGTAAGACTTCTTCTCTATTATGCTTCAGTCAGTTGACAAGGTCACAGTGTTCTCTGTCCTCACGTGTTCATCACTCTAACACTGTAATACAGTGTTCATAATCTGTTTGTCAAATATTGATTTCTGATGTTGGAAGTTCTACTGCAGTAGCATATTGTCACCTTCCTGTAATATTGGCCAAAGTCATTTTTTGCCAAAAGTGATTTTGCCCAAAAAGAAAGAAAGAAAGAAAGGAAGAAAGAAAAAACAACTTCTGGCACAAAATGACTTAGGCCAATATTTTAGGAAGGGGAAGCTTTCCAGCTTTGAGCTTAATATATTGTGTAAAAGACAATGAATGCATATCAGCGAATCTGCCGCAGTCACATGGTAGCAATTCAGCGAACTTAAGTGACAGGGTGTGCAAAAATGTTGAAGTGATTCCAACGTGACACTATATGTTTCCATTAATATTTTATTATGCACATTTTGAAGTATTGAATTTGAGAAGGCTGAGGGAAATTGAATATTTCAAAATGACTTCCTTAATTTTGGCATAAGTTTGTGTTCGCTTGAGGTGGTTTTTGGCTATTTCTTAAAAGAGTTAATGCGCTAAAGGGGAGATGGAAACACATTTGCCGGATAAGTGCTGAAGTAGAGAACTCTCCCAGCCCAAACGTCCAGCACAGAGGACAGGACTTTCGGCCTGGAGCAGCCAGGGAGAGGCACTCTAGGCTGAGATGGGAGTGGAGGAATTGTCCCATCAACTGGTGGGTCTGTGTTTTACCAAAGGAACGAAACTCTGAATAATCTCAAAGTTTAAAACTCCAGCTCAGAGGAGAGGACTCTCCAATTTTCTGAGATGTGTGGTCCATGATGGTTTGCAATCTGAACATTTTATTTATTATATCTGTATATAGCATCAGCATCTGATGAAATCATGCTTTGTGGAGCCTGGTTGAGTTGCCCCAAACCAGTAGACGGAAACATGAAATTTGCATTTTCTTGTTTCTTTCTTTTTCTTTTATTTTCTTGCAGCGTTTTAAAAGTTTGGTCCAAATTCACATAGATAGAAGTGTAGCTGTCATAGTCCCAGACGGACTGGTCAGCATATTTTTGATGTTGAAGTTGAAAGGAGAATGACCAGGCTGGTTTGAGATTATACAGAGATAACAGTATTTCAGCTAACCACTTGCGACATCCAACATATACAGAGTACCAACTCTGAAAGCACTACAACAATATAATTATGGCATATTTAACACAGTTTTGGAATAATTGGACAGTTGGATTAAAATGCTGTTACATGGTCGGATAAACTCAAGTTCAGCTGTGAGAACAGAATTCAGTGCAAGCAAAATAAAAGCATGGAGCCATCAACACTGTCTCAAATGCAGTGTATGGGTGAGGAGATTATTTTCTTGTAACACTTTGAGCACCAACTGACATTAAATATCCCAGCCTTCCTCAGTGCTGTTGCTGAGCATGTGCTGCCCTTCGTGACTGCCCTGTACCCATCTTGTAACAGCTACTTCCAGCAGAATGATGTGTCATGTCTCAACACTCAAAATTCTCAAAGTGATTTCTTGGAACATGGTAATTAGTTGGGTGTCCTCAAATGGCCTCCACAGTCACCAGATCTCCGTCCAATAGAGCAGCTCGGGGATGTGGTGGAATATGAGATTTGCATCATGGATGTGGGCCGATGTGGACCAAAGGCATGTCAGTGCGCCTGTGTGTTGCTGACCTACGGCAATCATCCAACACCTTGTAGAATCTACGTCATGAAAAACTGAAGGCAGTTGTTGCCACAGACACTTCTCTGTAAACGACACTGACTCACCTTTTTGCGAAGCATATGAGTCCTGACAGGTCAAGTCATGATGATATTAGTATATCACCCAAAGTGTTAGAAGTGTTCCCACAACGTCTTGGTAACAGAGCACCCTCCCGGGGTTTATGCTCTCACATCTTCACTTCCTCTGAGGCAGGAACCACATGAAATAGGAAGCTGGGTTAATGGCACTGCTGTCTGTCATCTCTTCTGGATGCTGTTTCATACATGTTCATCGTTTCTTTCAACTGTACACCCAGTCTGAGTCTTTATATCACATTATAGGGTAAAACGAGGACCTTTTGGAGATTCAATTACTTAAGACTTCAAGGCATAATTCCCTTTGTTCACCAGCAATGACATTAACTGCCAGCCGATAGCAGCTGTGTTTTTTTTTTTCCATGAGAGAGAAGACTTGAAAGCACTCAATTTCATTTGTTATCACATGACTGCAGACTCTGTTTGCTATTGATCTTGATTATTTCCTGTTGAGTTTTACCACCAAGACCCAATTTCTAAATGGCATTGGTTGTATACAAAAAAAACTTTTCATTTTAAGTTACCTTTAACTAAATTAAGTTATTAGAGGGTGTGTGTGAATGTGTGTGTGCATGGTTGTGTGTCTTGTCTGTCTCTGTGTTGCCGTGCGACAGACTGGCGACCTGTCCAGGGTGACCCTGCCTTCCGCCCGGAACGTTAACTGGAAATAGGCACCAGCAACCCTCCTGACCCCACTAAGGGACAAGGGTGAACAGAAAATGGATGGATGGATGGATGTTCTTAAAGGCAGAAAGATTTGTGAAGGATTGTGTGAATTTTAATTTGGGATGGTTATAATATGTTTGTTTTTCATCAGCGTCTTTTTCTGCACGTTTTGAAGTATCGCATTAGAAAAGGTTTATATAAATGGCAAAATTCTAAATAATTTCCTTGATTTCGCAAAAAAAGTTTATACGCTTGCTTGCGGTGAGTTTTTGCTTTTCAATAAATGAGCTTAAACACTAAAGGAGAGATGCAAACGCATCTACCAAAAAAGTTTATAATGAAGGGAACGGTAAAAGTTGTGGACAAAATAACAGCAGTCCAGTAAGCAGAACAATGTTTGTAACCCATATGTTGTTAAGCTGTAAGTAATTTTTCAGTAGGTTGAAATAGGGCTTCATGATATTTAGCTTAGTTTATTTTGCTGAATTAAAGTAAAGATCAAAGAAGACAAGATCAAGAAAAAGAAACTTACAAAAAAGCCTCACCCCAAATATTCCACAGAGCCAAACCTGGACAGGTCGCTAAGACATGTTTCATTTCACTTTTAATTTTGGTGTTTTATCTTTAGTTATAAGCTCCAAATCTTTGAGGTTAAAAGATCTTTCTACTGATATCTTTATCTTTAGCTTCTTCTGGAAATGTTTCTATTGCTTCCAGCCAGAAGCAACATGCTGGTAAAGGGATAAAATTACCTTCAACCTAATTTTATCACCGTCATGAAGACGTTTGGTTTTAACTGTGTGTTATCTTTTCAGTCCAATTTTAATTTAATCAAAATCTCAGATACATTTAAGCATCAAAATATTCATTTTATTTACATTCCATTTAGTCTTTTCTAGTCCTATAGGTCAGTTTTCAACTATCAAACTATAGAACTATTCTTATTTTAAAATATCAAAACGTTACATTTTCAGAATTACATTTTTTTTTTTTTTTTTGTACAGACCAAAAATGTATTTTTCTTTTCTCCTTTAGACCTTAGTATCTGTAGGTTGATGTTCTGGGGAACAAACTGGGGTTGGAACAGAGATGTAGTCCCTCTCAGGAGCTGATTTAGCATCAAATTTAGCATATTAACCTCCTTTAGATTCTCATATCGATCAGCTCCAATTGTGTGACAAACACTTCCTTCAAGTTCAGCTGGTGTGAGACATTTCCCCTCCTCTTGCATCAGATTGCAGTTATCCAAATCTGACATTGCGTCGCAAACACAGCAGGATCAGAAAGGACAAAGAGGAAATGGAGAAAGGACGCTCTCTGTCAACAAGTTTTAAAAGTACAGGGAAGGAAGACAATCCTCAGAATCCAACATCTTTGTGATTTGTGACATTGCATTCTGGAGGGTTTTCAAAATGGCTCATTTTCCAGACACCAAAAAACATTTTCCAATTGCCAAAAACCGGCTAGTGTTTTTTAAGTGCTTTGTATTTTTTTAGAAGCAGTAGAAACTCAAATGCAATTACAAAGACATTCAAAGTATGAATATTGCATCATAAGTCTCCTTTAACACTGAAATTCTTGGAGTCAGATTTTACAGAGCATCTCTTCCACCTGAGCTGTGGGTCTCCAGCAGCTCCCCCATAGTTATGGTGAAAACCTTGACTGCTTCTCTGACCGATGCTCTCCTCCGCTGGGATACCTCAGGGAGATCTGTGATACTTAGGATATCATTTTAATAAGAGGGTTTGCACAGGATTTTATTTGGGAGCACCAGAATAGAGGCGGTTGAATAGATAGGCATGCCCCACTTTTCACATTTCTATCTGTAAAATAATAATAAAAAAGTAGCAACAAAAAAAAAAAAAACTTTACTTAGAATTTGTCCTATTGGTCATTCACAAAATTGCAACATTACATAGTGTATTTTTTTAAGTTGAAGGGTTAAATACTAATGTGATTTCTGCTTTTCTTTGTCACAGACATAAAGATGACCTTATAGTGCCATGTTACTATAATGATTAGCATTTGAAACATGTTTTTTACATATTGTACATATTAAACACTGTAAGCTGTGTAGATTTCCTTAAATCTTGTATCAGATAACCTTTAGTAGTAATGGGTTTACAGTGAATTAACCGACAGCCCCAGAAATGCATAAACACACATGCACACACACAAACAAACACACACACACCCAGAGGCATTATTCAGCCTGCCTGCAGTAAAATGGGAGAAGCAAAGTGTGACACCATAAGGCCTGTAATATGATCCAATATCTTGTTTCAAAGAGCCCAATATTTGGTCATTAAAAGTATTTTACGATTCTTATAATGGAAGGCGAGCACATTGTGTTCGTCCCTCCCTCTCCAGCTCGTCTCATTCTCTCTGTGCTGCTGATGAAAATCTCTTCCAGCCTCTGCTTCCCTCCTGTTGCTGCCCCCCCCCCGTCACCCCGCCCCCTGTCCGTACTCATCCTAAATGTCCGACAATCATTCAAGTGATTGTTTTCTTCCCTTCTGGCAGAAGCGGCCTCGCTGGCTCTTTCGCCATGTTAATTTGTCTGTAACTCACCCCAGAATACAGTGTGTGTCCCTGAGATTTAAGGCGGCCATTAGGATCTGAGCGGGCCGTCAATACGACGCTCCGGCTCTTCCTATTAAAACCCATAAATACAAAACGCTCTTCTGAATCAGAGGAAGTATTTACTGGACACCTAAAGAGAAATGCTGCTAACAAACATGCATCTGTTGTGCGCTTCATTTTATTTTATTTTTTTTCAGCCATCATTTCAGCTATTTTGAGAAATTTGTCTTGTCTGGCTTGGACAGATTTCGTCTATTCTTCTTTTTGGTGAGTGTTCGACTCGTACTGATCATCTTGTCTTTTATATTTGTTATTTCGACTTCTGTTCTAAGCTTCTCGCCCCTTCATGTCTGCCATGATGTTCTGACCTGTATCTTTATGCAACAAACTATTTTTTACCTCAGTCTTTTCACTTGCTTCCCTCTGGCAAACATACTGTACTGTATTCTGCTTTAAAAATACTCCCACTCATTATAAGGTTTTTTATTTCTTTCATCATTTTATTTATTTATTTATTTATTTTTTTTGTTCTTTGTCAATTTGCTCCATTTTTTTTGTTGTTGTTGCTGTGGGGTTATGTTGTTTCCTCTGTCCCTCTCTTATTACCCCATATATTTGGTTCTGCATAATAAACTGAATGATAGAAAATATATTCTGAGCACATGAAGACAGAGCCAATTAACTAGACGTAGGAAGAACAACATTTCACCATAAACCTGCCATGATAAGTGGGTGTTTGAACTTTGGGCATCCTCTGGGTTTCTGTTTAGATTATTTTCTTGTTTTATCACTGGGTCAAATGGTTCTCCTTTGAGTTCTTTGTGAATTTATTATCACTAATACAGTTGGTATTGTTTCTTTATGCTAGTGTTCCCTTCTCTTCATTGTTTATGATGGTTTGAGGGTTTTTTCCCTTTAGGTTCTGTGGTCTTCCATTCCTGCGGTTTCCCTTGCTCTACTCATCTTTCACCCTTCCTCAGCCTGCTTCTCAGCACAGCTGTTATCCATCACCTTATTCTCCTCTCCTCAGCTGCTCCTACTTCACTCTGACTAGCTCCTCTGGTTCTCCTGTCATTTCACCAGCACTTTGGTGTCATTGATCTCCACCGTCTTTGTGTTTCTTCATGTCAGTCTGTTATTTACTCTGTTATATCCCGTTGTTACATACAAGTTTTCTTATTTTTTCATGAATCGTGTATTCTATGAGGATCTCCAGCTCTTGACTCAAGCATCGTCATCTCCCATGACACAACCAGATACCTCGCACAGGACGTTTGACACAGGAAAAGCTAGTTGTAGTATTTTTTTAATCCATATTAAGAAGTTATTGACTTAAAACAAGCTCCTGTATCTTCCTGAAAAGTTACTTGCAAGTTTCAAGTGAGCTAAGATATTTGTACTAGGAACAAGACCAGATATCTGGAAGTTTTCCAGTATAAAGAGCCATTTTCACCCTCAGTCTATTGAAATAAAACTTATTTAGAGCCACAAATGTTACGGGATCTTTTGGAAATAAGAGATAAACGTCTCTTCTAGGTATGTTGTTGTCATTTTTAAACTGTCACTGTTTTACTTCCATTTTCAGGTTTTGGTGTAAAGAAAAACATGAAATGTTAAAAAAAAAGAATAAGAAAATGATAAATATATTTTCTTCTGTTTGATGTTGATACTTGTGGCGAAAATAAAGAAAAAAAACGATATCTACAAATCATATTATTGAGGATATTCAGTGCATTTATTCCAAGACAAAATGGGAATTCATTTAGAAAATCTGCAATTTTTATTAGATCCACCTTTAACATTAGTTAGTTTTTATCGTTTTTAAGGGATTAGGAGCCATCATGGAAGGAAAGAGCCTGTGAGGACTCCTGAGCTAGACAAAATACTTGATAAGATTCTGTTTTTGCAGCATAATATGGTGTGAATTTCTTATCAATAGGGCCCAAAAAATAAATATCTACTGGGAAAAAACATGAATATGTTCCTGCTGTATAGTATTTCAACGTCTTTCTCGCACTTTGCCGTTTGTCTTGTATTTGTTTTGTGCTGATCCTGATTTCATTTATAAGTTTATCTTCCAACTTTCCCCCTGTCTGTCTGGTCCCTCCTGGCTATTTTCATGAGACGTGACAGCTGCCTGCTGAACCCCCAGGAAACATCCTCTGGGTTTCCATTAAGTGACGATGTGCGCTGGCCTTGTTAGCAGCCACATACCACTCCCCTTTGGCCCTGATCCAAACTCACACACACACACACACACACACACACACACACACACACACACACACACACACACACACACAGGGAGAGAGAGTCAAATTCACAGTAATAATCACATATTTATGTACATGAAATCCAACTTGTTTGGCTACAGAAACCGTCTAGTTTTTTGATCGTCCGCATGCATCTCAGCACAAACCCTTCTTAACGAGCTGAAAAGAAACATGGACTGACATGAAAAAAGATACCCATCAAACACACACACACGCGCCATTAAAGATGGAAAACACTCCTATGTGTATATGCAACGCTGCTTTAAACTCACAGAAGACCATCGACTTCTCCACGCTCTCCACGCCTTAACCCACACTATAGGGACACGTCTCCTAGATTCAAACAGACACATGCTGAATGCTTTGTTCTTGGAATGTCCTGAAACCTTTTCCATGTCCCATTTTCAGCCACTTACCCAGCATGTGTTGCTCTCAACTGAGCCTTTTAGGCCCTATTAGACGTTTATGCCGATGCTAGGCAGAGTAAAGCTGGGATCAGACTCCGGGGCGCCTCTGGCTCTTCCTATATATGTAGCGTAGCAGGCAGGCTGTAGCTGCTCTCTGCCTCAGCCAGCTGCCTTTATTGAACTGGTCGCATTTTTTTTTCTGGTCATCTGTCTCAGTTCATTAGGTCTGAGTGCACTCCGCTGCACGGCCGGAGTAGAGTGGTTGAACGTGTTTTGTTGGAATGTTATTTATTTTTTTTTTTTTCGCTTTTTTTCTTAAAATCATTGTTTTGGGTTCAGAGTCCAAACTATCCTGTTGAGAGATGAGAGTTTCTGGACCGGTTCTTCAGTAGCTGCTGCTGGCGTTTGTTCCTGGATAATTAGGTCATGTTGAGAGATGTGAGGGAGACACAGAGTTTGCTAAACCTGAAAGTTTCAGTCCTGTTTGAGAATGCTCCAGGTCTCAGTTCTGAATAGAAGGAGGGGCGGTTTTAAAGTGTGGCAGGTGCGCCGCAAAAACACAAAATCTTACCAAGTATTTTTAGTAAGCGTCGAGAAATAGAAGCTTGTATTGAGTCAATAATTCCCTAATATTGATGAACAATTCTAGATTCACTGGCAGATTATTTTCTTTGTAACAAGACATGTTTCCCTTGTTACAATGGAAAAATCTGCCAGTGGAAATGGATTTTTTTTTTTATACTCAGGAATTATTTACTTTAAATGAGCTCTTACATCTTTCTGAAATATTGCTTATATGCTTGTTTTGTCTTATTTCAGGTTTACTGTGATATTTACTCTAGAAACTGGACAAATGCTTGGTAGGATTTTGTGCACATCTCACACTTTCTTTCAGATCCACCATCGGAATAAAGCCTGAAAGCCAGTTCATGCATGACTCTTTGCTGTTGAAGCTGTGATTCTCTTTGTCTGCAGAGATATTTAAACTCACAGACTTTGACATTTGGATGCCATCAAAGTGATCAATTGCTGATCACATTCGGGACTGGCCGGCCGAATGTGATCGTGATGCAGAGCGGACAGAGTGGATGATGTTGTATAAAATAATCTGTAACGTTGGCGTCGTAGTCAGCAGGAATTGTGCTGTCACTGCAAAACATGAGATCACAAACTGGTTGGCATTAGATTTAAGACCTAAAATTACACCTGCCTTTGAATGCTGTTCACATCAGAACCACGTTGAAAAAGAGAGGACAGACCACTGCACTAATGTCTTACTACACAACTTAAACTCTCAATGTAGATGGTGTAAAAAAAAAAAACAAAGAAACAAAACAATAATAATAGTGTTGACTGTGGATGCTGACATTAGCATTGGGGACGACTGTGGTGCTGCTACATGTTTAGCATTGAGATGCTAAATTAGCCTTGAGTAGCTTCGCTAATAGGCTAACTCCTTTTAGCACAGCATGAATACAACAATAGTCTTTTCCAGTGTCTCAAGTTTTAGAAACAAAAATAAATTCTTAGTGGGCCAAGACAAGCAGCTCTTTTGTCCGTTGCTTGTGGTTGTCATTGCGCATCAGATTTACGGACGTACCGGAAACACACAATTTTGAAGGCTCCATCTTAAGTCTTTTGTATGTAAAATCAATGTGAAGTGAATTGCATTAAAATTTTTGTAATTCATTTGTAGAAGTTATCATGTTAAAGACCTGGCCCTAATTTGTGGGGGATACATTTTATGTTATTTATTATATACAGGGAAATGGCTGGGTGCTGTTACCTTTTCTTAAACCTTAAAGAAAAAAACTCACTGAGCCCTTTCTGTGTGAACTTGGTGCTTTCTGTGTGAACTTGATGCTCTCTACGGTTGTTCAAAACATGCATGTTGAGTTGCATGTCTTGTTTGTGGAAAATCTTGATCCCAGTGCTACTTCTGCAATGTTCAGGCTGTTGCTTTGTTGAATTTTAATGTATTGTTAATGGCGCAGCATGGGTAGTTCAGTGTTTTTGTTGGGGATTTCAGGGACTTTGTGGATGAACAATTTTCTTATACATGAAAGGAAAAAAATATCACTTTAAGAATATGTAAAGTATTCTCCTTTGGGGCCGTCGATACACAATGAAAACACAAAGAGTCAGCAGTTCAAAAATTTTATTTTTGTATGAATCTATAAAAGACGAAACCAAACATACATGGTTGACTTCACTGCCTTAAGTTTTAATTTGAATCAACATCTTTGTGAATATGATGCAACATTTGTAAACCTATAACTAGCCTTGTTGTCTGCCAACAATTGTTACTTTGTAATAGTAACAACTATTACAAAGGTTGTAATAGTTGTTGTGGTTGTGTAACCAATGCTACACTTGCTAATTGTCAAAGCTAGCATTTATTTTAATCAGAGTAACAATAACAACCAGCTGTAGCTGTGAAATATTAAAACTATTATGTCCTCTATCATCTACCCTAAAACTTTCTGTGCATTTTTTGTTATGACAAAACTATCAAAATAGTGATTTTATTCTCACAGAAACTTGTTCTTGTTTCTGTTGTTAGTCAAAATAATCAGATGGAAACTTTCTTTATTTTATTTGGATTCTTGCAGTTCCCTGCATTAGTTTTCTTCCCTTGATTCTTCTGCATTTACTCTCCATAAGCCTCAACACAGCATCATGTTGCCACTACTGTGTTTAACGAGAGATACTGTGAAGTTTTAATCTTCCCAAACAAACTGTTTTAAATTTAGGCCAAAAACCTCCATTTTGTTCCCATTCAACCTGCTCACCTTCTCCCACATGTTTGCTGCTTACAGCAGACTGTGAGTTTGGCTTTTTGTAGCGGTCTTTCAGTAATGGCTTTCGTCTTGCCACTCTTCTACAAACACCAGATTTATGGAGTGCATCAATGATAGTATTTTTGTTTACAGAATCCTTCATTTGACCTTTGACTCTCAATGACCCCCGTTTGTAAATGTTGCTATAATTAAAAGTTTGTATAGCAAAGATGTTCAATTTGGCAACACACAGACCGACTCACACACACCCTTCCATAGCATTCCATAAGGAAACCACTCAAGGTGTTTGCAAAGCATCCCAAGCTCCCCGTGCATCAATTCCTCAGAGCAACTGTGGGAAGTGTCAGAAAAACAACTCCAGTCCACGGAGAACTCTCTCTCTACAACCCACTTTACCCAGAGGATCGTCTGTCATCTTCCCGCTGTCACTGGGCTGTTCTGAGTTGTGGATAATCAGTACAGGTAGCTTTGAAACGTCTGGCTCTGCAGTTGGAGTGTCCACTCTGAACACAGTGAAGCTGCTGATGTCTCTGCATTGTTGTGCGTTTGTTTTTACCAGCGTTGAAAACAGTTAAATTTTACTCCTAATACAGGGCGAGAGTGAAGAACCGTGAAAAAAAGGTTTACTTCTTTAGCTTTTTCATCATCAAAAAACAGATTTTATCATCAAACAAAATGAATCTGTCTTAATAAATTCACACTGCATAACCACATCTTTGGTTCAGGTTCCTAGTCACACCCACACCAGTTTCATGACAGAACTGAGTGATGAAAGCAATAAAACAGAACCTGTATGACATGACGTAGGCTCAACGATATCCTGAAGCAACATAGCTTCACTAATTAACAGATATTCAAGAACAGGTTATTAATAAAGCCACCAGCTGCATTTCCATTGGCCACATAATTGTGCAATATGTCTTACTACACCGCTTAAGCTTTCAATATAGACGGTGTACAAAAAACAAAAACAAAACAATAATAATAGCAAATAAATTTGCTTAATGGAAACACACCAATTTCAAAAGAGCTCTTGTTTTCAGTAAAAAGTAAAAAGCAACTTTCTTGATTGAAGCCACAAATGCCTCTTATTGTTGAACTACTTGCTGATCTCTGGTTTAATCAAACCCTGCTTATGAAATGATTTGTTTATAGTTACAAAAAGTAGTTAAGAAGAGACTAAATGACAATATCTGGATAGAAAATTTAAATACGGAGCCAAGATACAATTTTCCTCTCCCATTTTGTTAGTTGGCTGGTTATTAGAGACATTAAATTGAACTGATTGATGAGTCACAGACAGTCTCATGTGCGACATGTTATGGTGAGATGAAGCTTCTGGATGAAATTTTGATCTGTTCGGTAGATAAAAGTTAATGATTCCTCTAAGACTATTAGTTCTGCTGCCATCCCTATGGTGGTGTTTTGTTACGTTTTTCAGTGATTCCCCCTACTGTTTGGGAGGAGAACTACATGTCAACACAGAGTGTTTTTGTAGGAACCCATCAGTGTAGGAGCTAATTTCAAAATGGATCACATAGATCAACTATAATTTCATAACTTACAGTAGATCTTGAAAAAGAAAATCTCGCTAAGTTAGCAAAGTTATTTCACTTTTACAAATGTTATTTAAAGGGGCAGTATTATGCAAATCAACTTTTTTGAGCTTTACATCATTAAAAAGAAAAACACAATTTTGCAATTGCGGTGTTTCCATTAAATAAGAAAAGAGATTAAAATCACCCCAAAATAAGTTTGTTCATGAAGTGAGTCAATAAGTAACACTCCATGCCATGGTGCTCCAACTACTTCCTGTTTTCTTCTTTTTCATGGGTTGGGTCAGCGGCAATAATTGCAGTTATATGGTCATTGGAAATACAGTTGGCGAGAAAGTGGCTATCCAATTTTCAGATGAATTGTTCCCAAACCCGATCAGCTACCTTGAGGTGTTAACCAAGGTTGTTCATGTACATGGCGTTAATTCATTCAGACCTTCGTCTCTGGGCAGCCAATCATTCAAAAACATTACCTGGACTATAAGGTCAGAATCTCACACAGCATGTATTTACAAAATAGCTTTAAAGATTCTGGGTGCATAAAATACTTGTAATTTTATGTAGTATGGTTTTCTTCTTAGAAACCTATTGATTGATCAGTGTCTGCCTTTGGTTGCCATGTTTCACGCAGGCGCGGTTGCAGTTGCAGTGATTTTGCTGCTGCGTGTAGTAGACGCACAAAAGTAGGATAAAAACACAATGATCTTACATTTTGAGACTTTAATCTGTCACATCAGTCCCATTGGTCTGCTGGGAAAAGATAGAAGGATGAATAGCACACATACATGTGTATCTACAGTAAGCGCATATATGATTACAATTTCAGGGTCGTAGCTGCAACAGCAGTCAAATGGGGACATGACAACAGTGGCACCCGCCACTGTCTCTGAAGATAAGGAGGATGTAATAAGTGTGTCCACACTTTTGGCCCACACACGCGTTCACAAACACACACAGACAAGGTAAACAGAGTGCGGAATGATGAGATGCATACAGAGTGGAAGAGAGTCATTCAGAGCACAGAGTGGGATGCAGATGAGACGCCTACAGCAGACTGAAAGAGTCCGTTGGAGGAAGGGGGAAATGGGATGCAGCAGCAGCAGTGCTACAAAGGGAATACCAATCAATTTAACATCAGGCGGTCCCAAATAATGACAAATGCTGGAGATAAAAACGGACACAGAGTCATCTTCTGGCATTTGTGGAGAGAACAGTGCTTTAATTTAGCTCCATGCACTCTGTTGGACTCATTTATTGTGTTTGCCCTTCACCACAAGCTAGCAGAACTTTTCCACATGGGAGGAAGTTTGATTTGAAGTGGAAAATTTCAGTTAGGTTAAAAGCAAAATCTGAAATCAGACAAAGTTAAAGAAATACATGAACATCCTAAAAATGTTTTCGATTATTAAGGCCACCTGACCCAATGTGCAAAAATAATCAGCCCCTTAACCCTTTTCTGAAATGTATCAGAGGATGTTTGTGGAGTCCTTCTCATTCAGGTTCATTGGAAAGCTTTGGAGCATCAGCATCCTGTTGGAGGCCCCAACATAGCACCTGAATCAGATTTAAGCAAAGTCTTTGACTAGACCGCTTCAAAACCTTCATTCTACTGTTTTGAACCATTCGAAAGTGGACATTCTACAGTACTGTGGATGGAACATTGTGCTGCAGGACCTAAGTGTTCTTGGCCTCTGGGTCAGGTTGGATTGGACTTTTTGGGTGAAAAGTTTTTAGTTGAGCCGTTCAGACAGTCATGATGTTGGTCACGTTTTGACAAAAAAAAAAAAAAAAAGTTTGATTTTCATTGACCTGCTGTGTGAAGGTCAATGAAAACCAATATGGTTTGGACACTGAAAGGTAAAAGGTTTTCCATTTGTTGTGAATTTTATGAGGTCTCAATAAATGTTGGTGGTTAATCATTTTTTAATTAATGATAAAACCCATTAAACTGTTAAAATATAAATAAATACAAACTGTTTGTTTCAGCATTCAATAAGTGTTTCATAAAATTACATTATATTGGACGGCTTTTCAGTCCATCCAGGATTTTGTGATTGTTTCTGTGGATTTTTGCAATTAAAATCACAAATTTTGTGGTGCTCATTTAGAAATATTTTTGTGAAAATGTTACTATATTTGTGCTAATGTATGATGCCAAATGTGACTTTTTATTAATCACCATAAAGATAACTTGACATCCAGTAGGGCTGAACAGTCACTTATACCCAATGTGATTGGCCCATTTAGAGAAAAATTAGCAGTAAAATTAGAAATGTTTTTTTTTAATTTTGCATGAATTTTGTGGGTTTGTGAAAAACTGAAGGGACGTATTGATGTAATTTGGAGTCCAGAAGGCCTCATGAAAATCTACCGTGAGCCAGATTTGGCCTCCGGGCCTCGAGTTTGACACATGTGATCTAGTGGATTGAAAAACCCTGGAAGGCTCTGCGTTCGTTTGAGGTCGATCATATTGACTAAAATGTCTAAACTCGATCCTCCATAAAGACGTGACATTGTGCTAACTACTGCTGTGTTTGGCTGCAGGTTTGATCCGGCTGCGCTCCAGCCCACCGCCTCGCCTGCAGGGCGTGGAGTACGTCCTCAACGTCACGGCCACAGATGACAACTCCTCGGGCGGGCCGCAGGCGCTGGCCTCCACAGCGCAGGTCATAGTGGGAGTGGACGACGTGAACAACAACAAGCCTGTCTTTGAACAGGTACGAACGCGTTGGCGTTATCGAGTGCGATTTTAGCTCGTTCCACTTCCCCACCTGTTTTGTTTTCAGCTTCCACAGCCGTCTCTTCTCCCAGACGAATCTAAAACATTCCTCTCCAAGTATCGTTCCACTGCCTTCCCATCCTGTGGAAGTGTTCTCCATCATTTCTCTGTATCCATGTCTTTGTCTTCCTATCTCGTCTCCTCATTAGCCCCTATCTCTCTCTTCTACAGGAGCGATTAGCGAGCATGACCCTCATCTCTTTCCTCGCATCTTCATCCTACATCATCTCGGTCTTTTAATTAAGGCTTTAAGGGATGTGGGGGAAATCCCGACCGACCTGCTCTAGAAGAGCTGCCTCTCCACCAGCATTTTTTTTCTTTCCATGTTTCAATTTTAAATGAGGCGACTTTTCAGCCCCCTGAGGTATCCCGAGCCAAGAATAGGAGGTGTGTGTGTGTTGCTGCTGAGTAAAGCCTCCTTACTCTCTTGTGGGAAGAAAGTGAAACGGGAAGTGTTTTCCTTTCTGCTTCATATCCTGTTAGCCAGGCAACAAGAAGACGAAGGGGGATTCTGTGTCTTTAAAGGGATAATGTTGGACCAATGGAAACGAGCTGCCAAAGTCAAAATTAAAAACCAACCTCACTTTTAAGCTGCTAATAATTCCAAATTCGTTTAGATCGAAGTGACTTTTGTCGTGTTTTCGTCTCTCACTGAAACGTTACAGCTGAAAACACGGTGAACTGAAACTTCACGCTCAGTTTTCTCTCGGGGGTTTTCTGTTGTGTATTCCACTTCAGTCGCTCTTCTCTTCCTCTTTAACCGGAGGCTGATTGAAAAAGACAAACAGTCTCCTGATACCTGACATTTGCCTCCTCCAAGACAAACTGAAACATTCAAACTATGAACAAAAATATAAAAGTATGAAAAGGTTGAAGTTAAATGTTTTCAATAAGGATGAGATTAAAAGAAAGTTCTGGAATGAAAAACGGTTAAGTGTAAGGTGAATTGCAAAGGTCTTCTCAAAGAATTTCTGAAAATATTTTGTTAAATTACAACCAAAAATGTGTTGTGTTGAGATTTTATGTGATAGACTGACTCAAAATGTGTAACTGTGGAAATATCAAAAGTGACAATGGACTGAGCAGTGCTGCGTGAGAGCTTCAAAGTCTTAATTCAGAAGGAAGACATTTTAGAAAACCAACCCTGAACTGCAAAACCACAAAATCTTTTCCATGTGTAACAAAGTCTGGAGTGAAATAATCTGCCATTGGAACTAGTACTTTTTTATTAATATTAAGGAAGTATTGACTTAAAACAAGCGCCTATATTTTACTGACAAGTTAATTTATCAGTTAGTTTTGTCTTATTTTAACTGTACTGAGATAATTTCACTAGAAACTAGACCAAAAATACTTAGTAAGATTTTGTGTTTTTGCAGTGTGCTTTAAATTTCTTCTTTTTCCCGTTTTCTTTTTTCTTAATGATTCTGTTTGCTCACCAGTATTCTCTAGCAAACCCCACTGGCCTTCATATAACTGTTTTATAAAGACATTAAATGACACACATGTGGACTCTTTTTTTTTTTTGCGCCTACAGTATTTATTATTTTCAATTATTTTTTAGTTGTATTTCGAAATAGAGAGCATTGCACATATCCGATTTTCACTTTTCTTCCACTTCAGCCAGGCACCATGGTCTACTACATAAAGTCTTGAGTAAATATAAATAAGTTTCTTGTTTTTAATGTGGCAAAAGAAAAAAAAGAACATGACTCAGTTCTACAAACTGAGAACACCATGGCTCATATACTGAAGACGACCCGCAGTTAGTCTCTGTCTTCTCTGTCGCTCACAGTCAGCATCTGGACAGTGAAGCCGGCAGAAGCCCTCATCTTGTTTGGATTTCAGATCTTTGGATGTGCCGCAGCCTCTTGGGCCTCTGGGCAGCATTCAGTAGACCAAGACGGCAAAAGAAAGAGACAAAAGCACAGAAAGGTGGTGATTCGGAGCATAACAGGTTCTTGTATTTCCCAGTGGCAGTGGCACTACAGACACACAGCCACTGATTGCATTCAGTACTAACCTTTAGCCTCATGGTGTGGGCTCGTCAAATACTAGGAATTTGTAACGCAACATGAATGCTGCAGCTGCGGGGCTACAATGCTCATTATGTCACTTTATGTAATAATATTATTGCATTTATGACCATTTATTACAAAAATGCTGAGGTTAATTTTTTTAAAATCATTTTTTAGAAATGATAATGTTATAATCCTGGATTATGTAATAAACAGTAACAAACCATTGTTTATTTTCATCCTAATCAGTATCATTTCATGTTTTTTTTGTTGCATTTTTACACCTGATTTTATTACTATTACATTACATTACGTCATTACTACATAATGAGACATTACAAGGAATAACAGATTAACATGATAGTGTGATTAGTAATTTTATGACAGCTTTCATTGCATCGTTTACCCGACGTGATCAAATGAGACAAATTAATACAAACACAACATGATGTGATGAACTTATTTCAGGTTGATTTGAGTGAAAATCATCTCCAGGAGGAACAAGGTGGAAAAAATGTAATCTAAGGGTGAACGGTGATACGATCAGACTGATCAGCTTCAGGTTGTTGTCTCGTTGTAATGCTACATTTACATTAGAGAATTCAGCTGGTTGTCATGGTATATATGAGTCTTTGATGGCTGCAAGGTCCTGACCAAGGGATTTAAAGCTAAGTTGACTGGACGCGATATATTTGGAAATGATAAATCAGTGACCTGCAGCAGGACATGGCTGCAGACATGGGAGTTCTGATTTTGTTGGGTTTGCAGAGGCCCGTTGGACACTTATTGAGACGGCAACAATCTCTAACAATTTACATATTTAGCAGTTTGTTGATTGTTTTTTTTATTATTATTATTTTTCAGAGTTCAATGTTAATAATATCAATTCAATAGTTTACAGGCAGAGTCTTGTTCACTGTAATCCCACTAAGTACCAAGCCTGACACTTCACCTGCTTAATGCATCTCATTGCTTATTTTTTTTGTTTGTTTGTTTGTTTTGGTTCGTTTTCATGTAAACCATTTGCTCTGAATAACCTCTGAACAATTTGTTTCGCATTAACAAGCCATTTGTGACACACCGCACTCTGCTTGACCCTCTGGGTTAATTGTCTTGGCTGAGTAACTTGATCTAATTCACAAAGTGTTTGCTCCCTGTGAAGAGGGACGAACCAAAAGGAACACAAGTGGATCTGAAAACGAGGCGGCGCCAAGGGAAGAACGGGCTGGATGCCTTCCCTAAAGCATGCAGGGCATCTGTACTTCTGTCAGACACCATAAAAAAAATAAAAAAAAACGAGTTGAGGACTAAAGAGAAGGATGTGAGAGCTGCACAGTGGGAGATAACAGCAGAAACGTCAGCACTGTTGAAATGAAGAGAATAATACTGGACATGTCTGACAACTTCAGTGATAGATCTAAACAGAAGAAAAAGAATAAAAAAGATATCAAGTACAACTTCTTCCACTGGAGCAACTATATGTATCTAAAGCTTTTGTTGGTGATTATAGCAGATTGGAAACCACATTTCAGTGTCACAAAGAACACTAATTCTAATACTAGTTGTATATTAATTAATTACTTAATATTGGCTATCATTTCTGCAACATAAACTAAAATATTACAAGAGCATTAATTATGTCTGCTAATTTTTACCCTTTAGGTCAAAGAAATCTAACAAGTTTTAGAATTTGAAATTAAATGTGTTAGTTTGTGAAAGATAAACTGAAGTTGTGTGGTTTTTTTTAAATTAATTTTGTAAATCTACTTTGTTATGTCACTAAGAGTTATTTATACTAACTTAAGGTTTTTAAGTGAGCAGTAAAAACTAAAATAAAAGGGCAAGAGTGGGAACTATTTTCTACCATTTTCTCTTGTGTGGTATTATATCATATGTTCATTTTCATGCACATGTGCATTAAATATAAATTTAGTGCAAGTCTGTAATGCAGTTCTAAATAATCCGAAAGAAGCAACTTTACCAAACCTTTCTCTTTACTAAATAGAAACAATCTCCATGCAAGCATTCTACTTTTATGTTTTTATTACACACCGTTGTCTCTGCTGTTTTCTCTCTCCTCAGTGTCAGCAGTACAGAGAGAGCACAGCGGTTCTGGAGAACCAGCCGGCCGGGTCATTCGTTCTGCAGGTTCACGCTGTGGATGCAGACGAAGGCTCCAATGGCAGGGTCACATATGGCTTCATGCACAAAGACTCTACAGTTCCTGCATTCAGCATCCACCCTGATACTGGTACGTAAACTCAACTGGCAGGATTCTGTCATCAGATTAATTTGAGATAATCTGGTGCTCTCAGCTCCGTCTGATCTGCATTGTCACCCTAACATTTCCAGGCGTGATCGTGACTGCCAGGAAATTTGATCGTGAGCGTCAGCGGGAGTATGCGGTGACAGTGACTGCCACTGACCAGGCAGCCGACCCCCTGATCGGCATCTGCCAGCTCAACATTCTCATCCTGGACCAGAACGACAACAGCCCGAAGTTTGAGAACCTCCGATATGAGTGTAAGAAGATACTGTGTGTCCCGTTGAGTTTATGTCCTTTCCTCCCCATACACACATGAAGGGCCTTGGGCTGCAGGGTACTCTTCTCTAATCTCACAGCCTCATTGCACCCTGGGCCCTGATTCTATTGGACAACTGGGACACTCCCATTTAAGACATCCTAACCCTCCATCACCTCCTAAACACAAAGTATTACCGTTATATATATTTGTTGTTTGTCAGTTCTTTGGGCTTTTTTTCTCTTTCTGCAGGTGTAGAAGCAGATCTCTGGTGTGTTTTTCTTGTGTTTTCTCTGAAGTTTACTTCCACGAACAGAACGCTGCTGTGTGTCGTCTGCGATCTTCTTCTTTCCATGCGGGTCGCTTTGGGGTTATAAACCGTTCACACAGATATCTGATTGTGGTCACATCATGCAGCTGTATGAAAGCTAACCCCCACACCCCAAAAAGTCAGATTTTAGCAAAACAAATCAGAACTGAGCAATAAGAACTGCTGTGTGAACAGTCTACATCATGTAGTCAGACAAGTTATTTCTTTAATGTCAGGCTAGAAATCAGGTCTCACCAAAAACGTGGTCATTCATAAACTCTAAATGTTTTAACAAGGGAGGACAGTGATGTTCTCACATTGGGTCATGCTGGTTTGTATATGGTGTTTCCTTAATAAATGAACTCATCAACTGAAAGCAAGTTTATCTTTTTATATTTAAATTTGTTAATGATCTGAAACGTTTGGAGACAAAAGGAAAATGCAGAGGGAATCTTTAAAGGGGCTAATTCTTTTTATGAGAAAAATATACTAACAACTCAGAAACATCTGTTTTCTCTCAGACTTCCTTCGTGAGGATACGATGATCGGAACTAGTTTCCTGCGGGTGGCGGCCCATGACGATGACTTTGGCAGCAACGCAGCCGTCACATACACCATGTCTGGTGAGCAGCCGGAGTACCTCAGGGTCAACCCGCTGACGGGCTGGGTGTACGTCAACCAGCCCATCTCCCAGGTAAATATGAGCCGAGTTCAGGCTGATACTTACATCAGTGGAAATCGAAAGTTCAAGAACAAAAAAGCTTTTAGCATAAACTAATGCTGTGTTACTTGTACGAAAGCTGTGCAGAGCTAATTTGTGATTAATGAAGTCAAATAGTGGTTTATAAATAAAGAAAAAATTGTTGGAGTGGTAAGTGTTGCTACTTGGTCGCTGATGAGACTCAAAAGTTCACTTGCAACAGTTTCTCAAGAAGAATGTCTGGATTTTCGCTCAAACGTTAGAACTTGTTAGAGCAGGGGTGCCCAATACGTCGATCGCGATCGACCGGTCGATCGCGGAAAGGTTTTGAGTCGATCTCGGCAGATGACAATCTGAATGCCGCCAGGACGCTGAGACCAGCACTTCCTCTTCTGACGGGTTTATCAAAAATATTCACTAAGATCCTAAACGTTTATAGATTCATTAAAAAAGAATAATTATAAAAAATCAATGAAACGTGTTAAAATTATAATCTCAGTAATTATTGTTTCAACAAGGTGTTGCGTCCCATTAACAGAAAAAGAAAAAGAAAAAGAAAAGGCAACTCAAACACCGACTGAGAGCAGAGCAGGAGTTTAAATGAGCTACTCAACCACCGCTCACAAACGTATGCTCGTTTGTGAGCATACGCCACAACAAACATCAAATAGGACAAATATATTTCATTAAGTTTTAACAAATTCTACCGAGATAATTATGTGAAATTAAATTAATTATATCCCGACTTCAGAAGATTTGCCTTTACTTTTACTGGGCTCTTTGGTTCCTCCTGTCAGTCTGTAGTTTCTCATACTGAGGTCATCAAACCAAAGTTCAGATCTACCATGACTGACTGACACCTGCTGGCCTCAGGTCTGCAACCAGCTTCTGATTGGGAAACCAGTAACCTGCTCCCAGTGTCAGAATGTCACTGAGGAAGGAACTGCATTAGGTTTTCTGTCACTTTATTATTTCTGCTATAACTGATGTATATTTGTATATAAAATGAGTCAATAGAGTTTAATTTGCAATTTTTATGTCTTTGTGTCATGAGGTAGATCTCAGGCGGCTGGTGAGAGAAAAAGTAGATCTTGCTCTCAAAAAGTCTGGGCACCCCTGTGTTAGAGGACAGAATTAAACGTTAGTTTGTCACTAATAAAAAAAGGATTTTAGTCAACCTGAAGCAAAGACAGAATGCTTGTATCAGCACTTTATTGCTGACAATTGCGGTTCTAACTTCACCAGAGCCCCATGCCCAGAGGAGGCTATCTGATATCTGCTTCCTTTTTGTCCTTTGCTTCACTACCAGCAACAAAGAAAAATCAATTCTGTTTGTAAGAAAAAAAGAGAGGAAAATTCCGTGTAACGATTTCCATACTGCACATCTCGGACTCTTCCAGGACCGACGGGACTGAACATTTGTATGTTCAGCACCTTGAAGCTCCTTACTAACAACCCAAGCTTTCTTTCTTTTTTATCTTTTTTTATTTGCTTGACGTCATCAAACACACAACAAAACTCTTAATTCAAAATTGCCTAATTCACAGTAGTCTGCTATATAGAGCTGCTACAAAGCACGTTGTTAGTTTAGCGCACCACACTCTTTACCCTGCAGTTTGACATAAAGTCACATCTTCAGCCTTTTGCTTTCTCTTCCTGTCCTTAAGCCTCACTTCCTTTACTCTGTCCACAGAGGACATACATCACCAGGGAGATTGTAGCAACAGACGGAGGAAACAAGAGCAGTTCGGTGGAACTGGCTGTCACCATCACCAATGTGAAGAACCAGCCTCCACAGTGGGAAAAAGACACTTACAGTGTGGTGATACCGGAGAACACAGTTCGGGACACGCCTGTCGTGGTACGTCAGCCTGCGGACGTTGTAGCGTGAACTCGTTTGTTAACGTCTATAAAGTTAAAGAAAAAGAAACAAAAACGTAAATCCGAGCTTGTTTGCAAAGGAAGAATTACACGGAGGGTTTTCATTTGGTGATTCCTACCTGGTTGGTCTGACTCAGACCAGCCACTTGTTTAGATGCACCTGTTGTTAACAGAAATCAGCCAATCCCATGGCAGCACCTCTAGTTATGGAGGCATGGTTAAAATTACTTGCTGAAATGAACTTGAAAATTTGAATTGATTGAAATCAGCACTGATCAGTTGAATGTAACGGAACCAGGTGATTATAAGTTTCACTGCTGCTTTGAAAACCGTGCACACTCAACATCCCATCGACATGCCGTCTCTGGATTATTTCATCTATCTTACTGCTTTTTTTCACACTACCAAAATATTTTTAATGAATTAATGTTTTTTTTTTTTCTCCCTTCGTTTCGAAGACTCTCCTGAAAGTAGCCCAGTCCATTAGAGTGGCTGATGAATGTTTTAACTCCTAGGACGGAGATAAAGATGGAGAAAGGTTAGTTTAAATGGGAGTGCGCGCCCTTTATTGTGTTTGTGAGAGACGGTAATAAAAAGAGGAAGACAGAGGAAGGTCCCAGCGGTGCCATGCATTAATCGAGATTGCAGCTTGGAGTTGATTCGGCGGTTATGGAGAGATGCAATGACTCTCCGTTGGCTCTGATTCCTCTGCCTTGGACAGTTGAAGTCTTTATAGCCTAAATAAGCACACTCTGTGCTCTGACACATTTTGCTTTGCAGGGTGTCTCATTATTGCTGCCACTTCTCTTTCCAGGTTGAAAGGATGCATGTGGGTCACCTATAAGCAAGCCACATCAATCCCAAGATGGCTTTCTTAATTTTAATTGGCTTGTATGCAGCATCAGCTGTTGAATAGCCTCATCCTTAATTAGTGTAGGTGGAAAGCTGCATTTGGATGCGAGTGTGTCTCTGTTTGATCCCACACAATATAATTTGACTGCTGTTAGATTTAGACAGTTTGGAGCTTTTGTATGTTCGCTTTATAGGAGATGATCTGTTTATTATGCACAAATCAGTTGTAGCTTTGCTGTTTGCATTTAGAAGGGGTTCATTTCAACCAATCAGCTGGACTTTCTAAGATAACTTTCAGCCAATTGGATTCTGATTGTGACTGCTTCGTATTGTATAAGTAGAACCAAATTGGAATTGAACCTACCGGGACCCTTTATATGCCACTGGACTGTCATAGATTTATTTGTTTATATATTTCTGGATATAAACTGACTGTTTGTCTTGTAAAAGTCCCTTGGGTAACCTTTGTCTTTTTAATTGGTGCTTAGATTGAATTTCATCGCTGAAACTTAGTCTCAAAATTGTTAAGTGCAAGTGTGAAAATTGTTTTAAATAAAAATCAGTATAACCTTTTAAGCTTGGGTTTTGCTTGCTAGCTTACATCACACCGTGAGAACATGCCTTCTATATTGAGAAAGTGATAACTATTATGATGCGAGTGTCATCATGCTGCATAAATACACAGTTGAAACTGCCACTGTCTGACAGCACATTGCTGTTTGCTTACTAACACGATATCAGGAAACGATGTACTTTATTTGCTGGAAGTTTACGTGTAATACTAAATTTTTTCGTATTACTTCTGGTTTTGTTCCACAAGCTTTTCATTATGGTTTCCTGGAGTTTTGCCCCAGGTCTCCACAGAGCTGCTATATTTGTATTCTACCTTTCTGACACTGTTTCAGCTCTACCCTTGTGGAACTGAGGTCATAACTTTGTGATGCCACCCACCCCAAAACGTTGACTTGCTGCTTTGTAACTAATTTAGCTAATTCATTAATTTCGGTATCCATATGGTTCTAATCCAGTTGGATGGGCCGTTTGAGCTCATCCCTTAACTTAACTTCCTGGCTAATGTTTTGAAATGCTGAATCCATGTGTTATTTACTTCTGATACCATTTTTTTTCTTTCTTTTTTTTTTTTTTTTTTTTTTTGTTTAAGCCGGACCAGTCCTTCCTACACATTAAACCTTTTCCTCCAAATGCATGATGCCCTAAAAGGTCAAACATTTGAATTTTGGCTTCGTCAGGCCAATGGACGTTTCTCCAAAAATGAATGTCTGTGCACCTGAATGTGTTGGAAACACAAATGCGACTTTTTCTGTTGGTTTGCAGAAAATGACTTCTTCTTCACAGAGTGGCGTTTCAGCCCTGCTGTCATGATCTGTGTTCCTGTGTACTTATTCTAAGGGTTTTCTGTGTTCAGTTCTGTCCTGTGAGTCTCTGTCTCTGCGTCTTCCCATTGATTGTTTCCCTGGTGTGTCTCGTTCCCTCGATAACCCCCGTGTGTATTTAAGTCCATCTGTTGTCTCTGTCTCTTGTCGGGTCCTTGTCTAATGTCTGTTAGTTCGTCTGCCGGTACAGTAGTACTGTGAAGTCCTGTGTCGGCATTTGCTCGTTTTTGTCAGTCTCGTTAATTCAGTTGCTACCGGTCCTGAGCCTCTGTGTTCTGCTCTGCCGTGCTGCCTGTAATTTGGACTGTGGAGCATTTTCATTAAATTCATTGTTTTCATCAACATCCTGGGTCTACCTGCGTCTCTCCTCACCATCAACCACCACAACGCTTGACACCTGCCACGTACAGGAATTGTTTCAATGTGGAAAATGACAACATGGTGATCTCTGGGACAGACTGTAGAACCGTCTCCTTCCTGAACATGGTGCCTAGACATGCCTGCAGTGTTTCCCACGTTTTTTTTATTTGGAAAGATAATTGCGGGTATTTCAGGTATAGAAATTGGACCCAAAGATTCAAGAGAGATGTGTGTTTGTGAGGTATTACCTTAACACATCTCAACATTCAGAGGTGTGTCTTTATTAAACCCAAATGTTTTAAGCTAGAAGTCTATATTAGCTGGGACATTGTCATTTTGGCTTTCTTTAACTGACAGACTAAAACCTAAGTAAATATTTAGCTTACTCTAACTTTTAGCAATTTTTCCTGACTTCAAAACAGCAAATATTTAGTCTTCTGTCATGCCTGACAGTGAGAATAAAAAGGGCTTTTCACTCAGCCTGTGTATATTTCCAGTTTCTACTGTAGTTTTAGTTTTTTTCAGGTCTAATATATTGAGCAAGATGTTTAGGTGGGGATAATTCTACGTAGCTGTGTTCTGATATTGAAAGCTTAACTTTGCTTTTGTCCTCTTTTCTTGTTTCTGGTCCATAAAGACCATCAAAGCCACATCCCCTCTTGGTGATCCGAGGGTAACGTACAACTTGGAGGATGGAATGGTCCCAGAGACCAACATGCCGGTTCGCTTCTACCTGACTCCCAATCGAGAAGACGGCTCAGCCTCCATCCTGGTGGCAGAGCCCCTGGACTATGAGACCACCAGGAACTTTATTCTGCGGGTTCGCGCTCAGAATGTGGCAGCTGTACCATTAGCTGCCTTCACCACGGTCTATGTGAATGTCACAGGTAAGTATTTACGAAACATTCCTGTTCATTGTGTTTCTTCCAGAATGTAACATATTATTCTAATAATCAGCAGCTGAAGTTCCATTTACCATATCATTTTGAAAATAAATTGGCTTAACGTAAAAATCCCAACTATATAAAAAACTTGTTTTTGCGATAAAATGTTTTTACGCTGAGATGAAGTGTATTGAAATTGGTTTATTTTGCAAAAATTTGATGGAGACACTTTTTTTGCACATGATTACCAAATGGTTGTTGCCACTGGTGCAAACTACTGAGACAACAGAATTTGGGAGGACAGTTTTATTTTTTAATGGTTTTGTTCATGTGAACAAATTTATTCACCTGTGATCTTTCTTCAGTTTTTTATTTAATGGAAACACCACAATTGTGAAATTGTGTTCCTTTTCTGACATCAGTGAATATTGACAAAGTTTGTCATGGAAACTCAGCTACTGTGAGCTGGTTGGGGAAGTAAACAAGTCCCCCAAAGTGATGTGTGGAGCTTAGCCATGTCTTTATTAATATTGGAAAGCACAGACTCCATTCTTGGTGGAACTCAAAATGACAGACGAGTTGCAGCTCAAAAAGTAGAACAACGGACCAGAACTTCACTTCAGAACCCTTTCAGAACACGTTTGATCACAATGCACAGTCTCTGTTGCCCATGTAAATACTGACACCCTGTTCACTGTACCATTTATGCCTATCTTTATTGTTTGGTTATGTCTTTTAAGTCTGAATTAACTTTGTTGATGTGAAGTTTTGAAATCCTGACCTTTCTCCTCCAGGTGCCACTGCATCCAGTTCCTATAAAGCTTGCACTCACACACAATCACACACACACTCGCTGTTCAGTCACATTTGTGCTTAATCCAGTGAGAAATAATTAATTCTCACAGACCCTCTCTTCCCCTACTGTCCCTCTTCTAACTTCCATTTCTCTTTTAGCCCTCCCCATTGTCCATATCTGTCTTAATAAGAAAGCTCTTTGACTTCTCCAGAGGCAGTTATTCTGAGGAGGAGAAGGAGGTCTGTAATGGATTTAAGACCCAATTTTTTATTCATAGATTAAGACGTTTGCTCAGAAGACATGGGAGGAAAAGAGGCTCATGAGGCAGCAGCAGATTTAATGTGTGGCAGGTTTTGAGTACAATCTGTAATGCTTTTGGACATTAATCTGCTTTGTTTAAATTGGACTTTTACTTTTCTGAAAATCTTTTCTCTTGTTTTGCATCTCTTATTGGTCTTCAGTACAGAGGTTTTACGTGATGCTCTGACTTCTATCAGTTAAAGACAAAAGCTGCTAATAGGCACTTCATATTCTGGAATTATGTAACTAAGAAACAAGGTTTATTAGAGACAAACTGTAAAACTTTAGTTAATAGCATTTCTCTAGTTTTTGTGTACTGATTTAACAAAACAAAACAAAAAAAACATTTAGTGTATCTGTGGCTTAGTGTCAGTCCTTATAGGGAAGAGGTTTGATCTAGAAGCATTTTCTATCAAGTGCTTCTGACTTGAAGGGAAAATTGTCTTTTTCCATCTTCAGATGTTAATGACAACGTTCCATTCTTCACTTCCTCCATCTACGAGGCTTCAGTCACTGAAGGAGCAGAATCAGGAACTTTGATTTTCCAGGTATCAGCCAATGATCTGGACCTGGGCCTTAATGGCAAGGTAAAAAAAAAAAATCACACATTAACTGATCACTTTCGTGTACAATCTTTGACAGTAAATACATAGAAATGCATGTTGTTTTTTTAGACCCAAGGTTTGTTTTCCACCTTTCTTCTCAGATTTCCTACTCGTTGCTGGAGGACCGCAGTGGGGATCACAAGTATTTCCGCATCGACTCGGAGCTGGGCTTCATCTACTCTCAGGCTGTGTTTGATAGAGAGACCAAAAGCTCATACCTTTTGGAGGTTCAGTCTGTGGATGGCTGGGAGTCTTCGCGACCAGGAAAGCATGGACAACCCAACTCTGGTAACTTAGAGCGACACTTTCCAGCTCGTCTTTGTAGGAGCAGTATTATGTAAAATTGACTCTTTTGAGCGCTGCATCAGGTTATAATGATATTCCCTCATCAAAAACACACCTGCAGCGTTCCCTCCTCTCTGTCAGAAGTACAGGTTTAGTGGGATCTTATCCTCGTGTGATTGCCATGTGTCTGGCAGAGCAGATAGTTGTGCACAGGACTGGTTGTACATGTTCTTCTGTCTGCGGCTCGCTCACAGATATGGTCATAATGATTGACAATGGAAAATTACAGTGAGAATATGAAAACTGCTATTGCAGGAACAAAATGACATGGAGAACAAAATATCAGATTTGTTTTTTTGAAAATATTCTGACTGTAAAATAGTCATATTTCTTCTGGGTACTCAATGTTTTTCACTGTGCCAGGGGATCTGTTAGGGGTGGGAGCCGCAGCTAGCCAAGATGATTCTACCTCTAGATGAATGCTATTACAGAAGGAAGACGTTAGTTTCTCTGGACTCACTTAAGCTCCACTTTCAGATGTTTAGTGAAAAAGAAAATAGGAATATTATAATCACTTAAGTCCCACTGTGACAAAGCAGGATATTTCTATTCAATTAACTGTCCAATAAAAGTTTGAAATCCTAAAACAAAAAAAACAACAGATGTAAACTGTAAACCAGCGGTGTCCACTGTGTGGCCTGGGATGTTGTTGAAGGTGCTACAGCCCTCCCTCTAACTCACTTCACTGAGAGGTTACAACCTCTCCTCTAACATGTTAAACCCCCACGAGGTCACATTCATTAAACAGCTTCTCTCTGCCTATATCTGGTCCAGGTTATGATTAGTGACTCGTATGGAGGGACGTAGTTTTAATCTTGTGCTAAGGCAGCCGATTGACACCGTTAATACATTGTCTGTTTTCCTACAGTTGAAGACAGTGACACCAAAACTGAATGTCCACACTCATCTAAATTGGCACATGCTTTTTTTATTCAGTAAGGTTTAGCAAGAACTGATTTCAGGAATGATAAAAAATTTGACCAGTTATTTCAGTTGGATTTTTATTTATTTGAGGCAATAATATTAAAATCTTAATACAAGAGAACACGTTATGTACAACACACAGTACTGATATTTTAAAGCCTCCACCTTACTTTTATATTAAATAGCACCACATCCATCCAGTGACCTTTACTCAAAAGCAGACTTTATTTGTAAAAATCCAGGATGCAAGCATGGTTCCTAATCATTTTCAGATCACAGTTCCATATATTTCAATACTCAGATGTTCAATGTCTTGTCTTTTTTGGCATATTTTTAAGGTATGAATACTACGCTAAGGATATTTCTACAGTGGTCAAGCATTATCCACTAATAAAAGCACAGACAAAATGAATCGTAGGAAGGTAAAATGAATTGCCATACCCACTAAACCTGTTCCAAACTGTAAAGGCCTTTCTGTGTAAAACTTCATGTTAAGTTGACATACACACCTTAATGAATAAATAGAACAGCTTCTTCTTGCTGTTTATGAGTATGCTGTGGAAGCTACGGCAAATAAAATGTTATTACATCAAATTCAAAATCCTTTCATAACAGGAAACAAGATCTTGGAGATTGCTTTTTCTTTTGAAAAACAGAGCAACACAAAGAAGTCAGTGCAGCAGACAGCTGCTCTACAGACTTCATCTAAGCCTCCAAATCGCGATCGAAGGCAGTGTTAATGTTTATTTTTCCCACATCTGCTCCGTCTCTTCACTCAAAAACCAAAGGGTATCTCCCTCTTTCAGCGTGTCAGCCCGATCCCCCTCTTCCCTATCCCTCTCTCTCTCATTTGCTGCCAGATGAAATGCATACGTAGACAAGAAGCATAGCGAGATGATGAAGAAACAGAACAGCTGTTGAGACAGATGGATGGATAAGAAAAGGTGATGGTAGAAAAAAAATCCTCAAAACAGACACAAGTCCATAATCCTTCTCCAAAAAACACCAAAGACTTTGAAGGCCGTTAATCAAAGCAGAATGTGGACGGCTTAACGTAAGGACTGCATTTTACTGTCAGTTTTCAGCACGAATGCATCAAATGTTAAACTAAGTTGTGGTTTCTTTGTTTTGTTTTGTTTTGTTTTTTTTTATTTGAAAATCATCATTTTTTTACCTGGTGGCAGAGATCAATAATAGGAGGATCAAAAGTCCAGTGAAGATCTATAGATAAAAAAAAATCATCTAATTTCTCACCAAAAATAGATAAATGAATTGCATAAAGAGTTACAAAAGAATGTTGGAAAACCAAAAGGCAAAACCTTCCTTGATTGTGGTCTCCAAAGTGGTCAGACATCACCGCATTAGAAACTGTGAGAAACCTACCAAGACACGGCTGTTCAGGATCACAGCAACTCGTCCCCACTGTTAGTGAGGCCACTCAACACATTTAGAAGGAAGACTGGAAAGAAGAAAGCCTACTTTTAGTTTTCCACAAGTCTTTCAGGTGACTTAGGACACAAAGAGCACAGGCTGTGTTGAATTAAAACCTGTTAGAAGCTGCAAAGATCTGTGACTAGAACAGAGATGAATTTCTGAGTTGCACCTTAAATATACAGCCGTTTTGGCATTGAAATGCTTTAGATCAAAGCATATTTATGTGTTCCATTGACTCAGTCAATGTCCAGATCTAAATCCATCTGAAAATCCATGGCAAGGCAAGAAATGTATGTTTGAGGTTTTCCTCCTTCTAACAGAGCTCATGCTATTTTTGCAAACGTGTGTAGGTGAACATTTTAATTTCAGTTTGGCTCAGGATATGAGCCACACTTGCAGATTATTACTAGAGTGGGAAAAATGACAGTGACATCAGATATCATTTTCTTTCCATTTTAAAAAATATACACTGCTTTGTGTTTTGCATTAAGGTTTGTGAGTGTAATGTGACAAAATAGGACAAATATTTTAAAAATTTTAAATCTGCCAGATAATGTACTTGGAAAGAATAGTTTATTTCCCTCTACATGTTTCTACTTTTCAGTACAAACAGTTTGGTGGTCAAAAAGTCAAAATATGAACTTAATTTGCACAGCTTTAGGGACTGTGCAAATTATCAGTCTGTATTAAAATAAATATTTGATGGTAGATTTGGGGCTGCACAGTGGTGCAGTTGGTAGACCTGTTGCCTTGCAGCAAGAAGGTTCTGGGTTTGATTCACAGCCCAGGTCTTTCTGCATGGTGTTTGCATGTTCTCCCTGTGCATGTGTGGGTTCTCTCTGGGTACTCCAGCTTCCTCCCACAGTCCAAAAACATGACTGTTAGGTTAATTGGCCTCTCCAAATTGCCCCTAGGTGTGAGTGTGTGTGTGCATGATTGTGTGTCTCTGTGTTGCCCTGCAACAGATTGGCGACCTGTCCAGGGTGACCCCGCCTCTCGCCCAGAATGTTAGCTGGAGATCAGCACCAGCAACCCTCCTGACCCCACTAGGGACAAGGCTGTAAAGAAAATGGATGCTAGATTTGTTGCCCAGTAAGGTTTTTTGTACATGTGGTGGCTGTGAAGGGATATGAAATTGTGATTTCCACTTTCAGGGTGGAATCATGGTTAAAATATTGCATTGAAGACATTTTAAAGCCAAGTAAAATTTAACCATGGATTGTAGTTGTTTCTAAATCAGTTCCTTCTATAAACAAAATCATAACTTTAAGATTTAATATGAAGAAGTTGGTGGGGAGAAACTTTAAAAAAAAGAGCAGGTGGGGAAAAAGGGCTTTCCATGAGGAGAAACATGCTGCATTGCAAATTAGCATTATAGCAAAACTACCTGAACTGTTCTGTGACGTAACAGCCGTCACTCGAGACCTGTATGAGATATATTAACCGGATCATCTTTGACTTAACAAGTGACTTGAAAAAGAAATGTAAAAAGGAAACTAACAACACTTGCACAAGTGTTGTGTAAGCTATCTAGCTTTGATAAGAAGCTAGCTTCAGGAAGACATTAGCTAGCTAGCAGAGGCAAAGAAGACACTGCGGGTCCATTAGATCTGTTATTATTAAGGGTGTACTGCTGGCCTTCTGTTAGCAACTCTAAAGGTTAAAAGAAAAGGGGACTGACCTGGAAAGTAGCTGTTGGCAACAAATTTACTTTCATGGAAAGAGTTCATTTGGAATAATAATAATTATTGTTTATCCTCTGACCTGAAGGAAAGATGAAATACTTTAAAATTTACAGTATCTTGAAAGTGAAAAATAAAATTCCTTAGAGTTTACAGCTCCAGTTGATATATTTAAGTATTCTTGATTAAGACGGTTTGTCTTTGTACCCAGTAAAGGATTCCAATCTAGTAAGATGAAATATTACTCATAAATGTTAACGTTAATTGATGCAAACGTTTGTCATACATGCTGCCATCTGACTATGATCTTTGTCTGTAAACATTGTGTATTTTGCCAGGTGTGTAACTGAAAATAAACATTTTAAAAAGGTATTTTAAAGGAACACAAAATAAATTCAAAGTACAGACTCTGAACACGTGGCACATAAAAAACTCTGCACATAAAAAACTTAGCTCCTTATTTAATCTAAAGATTTAATCTGTTTTTACAGCATAATGTTCCTACTTCTCTCTGTGGAGCAGTCAGCTGCCAAAGTCAAAATGGCTGCACGACCTTAATGATTCTGCAGGGCTGTAGTTAGCCAGTTCATAAAGTCTGACATTATTGCTTATGCTCCGATATGCAAATATCTAAGACTCAGTATGTTTGTCTGATACTAATCAGACTGCTGGGACTGGTTGGCAGAAATGTGTGTTACTGAAGTTAAAAAGGGTTTTATGGAGTTTTTAAATGCTACTTTGTTTCTGTAGAGCAGAATTATTATATGCATATCAGCTGTAATATTACAAGCACTGTCAGAATGAATATTCATACTTTTTTTTTCTCTCGATCATTCTCAGTTAAATACAAGGTTGAAATGATTGAGCAAATTATTCTTGTATTGCATTCTTGAAGAAGCAGTGCATGAGTTTCTTTTCAAAAAGAGGTTTGTATTTTTTATGAATCACCATTGATTATTAATATCACTTCAGGTTTCGCTCACCATGGCATTTGTAACAGTGTAAACAGATGTTAAATATTAAGAAGTGCAGGAACTACAGAGACACTGGCAGTAATTTGATGTTGTTCTTGGTTTGTTTTGAATGTAGAATGAACCAGAAAAGGAATGAATGACAGCGAAAGAAATGAAGGTTGTACGTTTGAATTTTTATTTATATTAACACATTGTTTTGACTTCTGCTTATTTTTTGAAGCATAATTATGCCTAACTTTGAGCCATGTCCCCAGGTGCCCATGGTACATGACAGAGCTTCAATGGTTTTGTATGAAAGAAATGAGGAAGATTGAATCCATATAGAGACACATATTTACTCTGATTGTAGCCAACAGTGCATCACCTAAAGTTTTATTTGAAGGGGGTGAAGATTTCTGTAATTTCTTGTTTTATGTTAAATATGTTCATTTAATTACTTCTTTGTAGAAATCAGTTCTCACTTTGACATTGAAGGTGTTTTTTTGTAATTTCTTTTGCCAAGAAAACAAACAAAAAAGACAAATTATTGCAACCATGATTGATTTGTAAAATCAACAAAAGCAGTAGGAAAAAAACCTAAATGAAGAAAAAGAACTGAATACTTTTTTATCAGTGTTGTACCTGCAGACCATTGGTGTAGATGATTCAGATGCTTGCATGGTTAGAATAGACACTATAGAGAAAAACTGGTGTCATTCTGACCGGTAGTGCCACAGGCAGCATTGGATCATATCCAGGGCTTTACCATAACTTAGTGGGTTTATTACATGTTTCCTTCTGAGCATTTATATGAGGCCGAGTGTTTGTATCCTGCAGCTGTCCATCATTTTCAGCATTCAGCTTGTTCATGTGATAATTGGTTAAAGATCATGGCAGCGACTGATGAAAACTGTTACTAGATATATATTCATAATTCAGTCATGGTGCTAGTACTCATTATCTATCAGCCAATCAGAGGAGATGTGGGCATCTTAGTGGAGCAACAAGCCCTGCCTGCTTGGGAGAGGCTATGTATGCTGCGTTTGGGGAAATTGTCGATGATTTTACAGAATAGTCATGGATTCAACATGTTGAAATGACACACAGCTTTATGAACTGTGATGCTGTGAGAGCTCTGGTGGAGCCAGCTGCACATTGTCTGACAAAACAAAAACAAACCATCGTCCTCCTACTACTTCTTCCCTGCTTCGTCAGTTGCAGCTAATTATGTTCTACATTTGCATGCCTTACTCCTCCAGGGTGCTGGTACAGACGTATGGGGACCATGCGTGAGGTCCTTCGGTGGTTCGCTGGGTCTTTCTTCTCTCAACAGTCAGACACGTTTTAAATTACCTCAAATGTCAACTCCAACTCTGTCCCAGTCTGCCAAATCTCAACTGCCAGTTGCAACAGCTGTTGATCAGCTTGCTGGATGAGGGAATGCAACAGCCACACAGCTGTGTGAGACCAAGACGATGTTGGACTCAACAGTTTTAATCAAAAGTTTGGAGACTCAGGATCCCTAGTTTTCACAAACATTGCTGCTTTGTTTCTTTTTACTTTGGTAGTTTGGATTGATTTAAGGTTGCTATAGAGAGTGATCAGATGCAGAATGTTAGAACTGTAATTGAAACTGATGGTTTGACCTGCTTTCTGATTTATTGGACTAGTGATTATCTGATCACTTGTAGTATTGAAAGGACATTTCCAGACGTCCTGTCAGATTTAATGCACTTGGTCCTGAAGCAGCAGAACATTATGTCCACACCTTTCATTCTAATACACTCACTATTCAGAGGTAAATACACTGACATGAAAACGGTATGTTAATGATATGACAGAACTCAGTAGCTTTGTTTTCATTAACCATAAAATTGAGCAAAGTGGAATTATGAAAATAAATGTCCTTAATAGAAAGACAGCAATTAAAAAAAAAACAAAAAAAAACGAACTATTTGATAAACGTTTTTTGCGTTAGGGTGTCATGGTTTTTCAGCCATAATCGACATTTGTGTATTTTACAGAACTGCAATGGAAACACTTTTTTCACATCGCTCCAGTTAGTACACAGCAGCAGCTGTAGGAACTGGCCTGACTCCACCAGAGCTCTGACAGCATCAAACTGCTCATCAGAAGTTGAGTTTGTTGTTCAAATGTGTTGAGTCCAAAGTTCTTCAAATCAAAGACTGCGGTTTCCGCTAAATGCCACTAATATACATATACAAGTATAAGAGCCTTTCTGCTTCAACGCCTGAGTGAGACGCTGATGGCTGATTGTGACATGACTGAATTATGAATATATCGCTGAAGTGTTTACATCTGTTGCCGCCATGATTTTAAATGTCTTATTGCATGAAAACACGCATTCATGGGTGATTTTAATTGCATTTTTTATTTAATGGAAACACTACTGTTGCAAAAGTGAGTCTTTTTTTTTTTTTAAAGATAAGGAGAATATCAATAGTTTTGCGAATATTTAAAAAGGAAATGCAGCTATGGTTTCACAGAAATCCCATCATTTCCCCCCATTTAGTTCTGCGCACCATAGGGTTTTCTTTATTTCAGAATACATATACAATATAAGAAAGGAAATATAATGACAGATTATTTAATGAAATTAATCTTTCTTCGTCTTGAATAGCAGGAAATGACCTACTGCCTGTAATCATCCAAACATGCCACTTAATCAAACTGTAGTCCCAGAATGCTGGGGAAAAATTCTGACATTTCCTTTCAAAATCCCTGAACTGATCTTGGCCTGTCTCTCGCTTTAGGTTTCGTATTCAAACCTCATTTGTTTGGATTTTTTTTTTGGGTGTGTGAGTCTGGGGAAAAAAAAGAACAAATGCAGGAAAGGAAGGCACTTGAATACTTTGTGTTTGCTTTGCAGATCTAAGTGCACAAACATAGACAAGAGACAACAGTGAGTTGTCATGTTTTCACAGAAACAACCCTGATAAGACGGTTTCTGCTGGCAGGAAGTTCTGCCAAAGAGCGAGTCTGTAGGATGGAGTTGGGTGCTGTGTGTGAAAACACAGAGGAGCTATGGCTTTGAAATCCACTCGGTCACTTCCTGCATTCATCTTCCTTTGCTGCCCACCTCTCTGAACATGTGCAGAGCTCTGGCGGTGTGTGCAGCTCTAAGGCTACATCCATTTATTGCTTTTTTTTACCATGAACTGTGTACCAACTCCACCGCCCTGCGGTAAATAATTAATCTAAGTCTCAAAACTGCCTTGCAATTTTTGCACTTCTTGATACAGATATCAAAGGAAGCATACGTGGTGTCTTGGTTGGCGCAGAGCGTCGCCCTGATCCGTCTGATCAGGTTCCCTGTGAAGCTCACTTCGCCTTAGGTTGGATGTTGATGTAAAAAAAAAAGAAAAGAAAAGAATTTTGCAGCAAAACTGTCAAAATCAACACAGACATTTTGTAAAAAATTGTTAAAAAAAGTGGTGTAACATAATAGCTGAAAGGATTTACGTGTTTGTAGAAGTATTGCCAGTTTTCTTGTATGTGTTCGGGTTTCTTGATACTCTCCATCGAAGCGACTAAAACGCTGCACCAAGAGGGAAAAAAACAAAAACAAAAAAAACAGATGTTCATGTTAACGTTGACAGAATAGGAGCAACCTCTGGTTTTAATTGCCTTTCTCCTCCTTCTCTCTCTCTCTCTCTGTATGTTTTTAAAATTTTCAGACACAGCATATGTTCGCGTTTTCATCAGCGACGTGAACGATAACAAGCCCGTGTTTGCACAGGCGTCTTATGAAGTTGATGTGGATGAGGACGCTGACGTGGGCTTTGCTATTCTCACAGTTAGTGCCAATGATGGGGACGAAGGTAGGTGGAATGAAAAAAAAAAAAGGACTCTACATGTGAACGTGTGTGTGCGTGTGTGTGTGTGTGTGTGCGTGTGTGTGTGTGCGCTTGCTTTGACATCCGGTGATATAGAGGCAGAATAGAATATGTAGGCGTGAATGTGGGGCCAGTGCTAGAAATGCATAATCAAACACATTTACACAAGCCACACTGCCAGACTGCTTCGCTTTTCCCTCACTTTAGGAAGAGAAAAATCCTCTTTTAACTCTGCTGCTTTTGTCTGACGCCCGCTTACTTGGAAGGGAGCACTATAAAACATGCTATAGAGCTAAGAAAATCACAATAATATGTGAGGTTGAATCAGCCACCGTGAAAGAAGCAATTTAATATAACATTTGAATGTAAGCTGCATGAAGAAACTCTGAAGGATTGGAAATGTGTTCTCTAATGATTTTTTTTGGGCTTGAAAATATTCTCCATCACTAAAGTCAATTATATCTCACAGCTAAGGTTTCTTTAAAAGCCGGGTGCAGCTGACGGACGTCCCTGGAGTCTTATATCAGCTTCTTTTTCTCTCATATCTTCAACTTGTCACGTCTGGATCTCAGTCTGGTAACGGCCTACGAGGCGGTTTTCTTCTTTAAAGGATTCCTGAACACTTTTGGTTCTTTCAACCATTCAGCACAGCAAATGACAAGCAAAGTAACCCGTAATTGTGATGAAAACCTTTCACTGGCACTACATCTAATGACTTAAAACTACTCTCCCAGCGCCCAAGAAGAGCATGGAGAACACATGGAGGAAAGACTGGCTGCGCTCACACAGAAGGTCTTGATGCTAAATTCCAATATATTTATTTATTTACTTTGCATGATCATTCTACGGAACAATGCAGTATCATGCAGACTTCTGAGTGAGCTGGATACGACTCCAAAGTGAGCTGCTTGCGCAGAAGGAGAACGTTGCCGTCACACAGCAGCGTGTTGCGTACAGAAGTCATGGATGGAGCCAACTCTGGATCGGTTATAGTTTGTTCAGCAATGTTTAATTGACAAGCTCACAAATACAATACAATCTAATAAAACAACAAAAAAAGCACAACTAACAACAACGATTGTTTGTGGACAATATACGACAGCTTATCTAAGGAAGTGTGTCAGACCAAGAGTGACAGGACTGGGATGAAACCAGCTCCACTGACAAACTTCTTTCATAATTCTGAATTTTGTTATTATTTTTTTCTGTCATTGTTTATGCCTGGTATGGCTTATTCTGGTGGAGAATTATGTATTTTTTTATTTGTTATAAATACAGTACAATAAAGGCTCCATAAATACCAAACCATGTGTTAAAGCATCCCAGTGTACAATTAGCTAGTTCAAGTTTAATCAATTTAAATGTTAGATATTTTACTCGAGAAGATTAAATGCAGTCCCGACTCTTTGGAAAGAAACACAAAGTCCTTTAGCTTAGCATCAATAGAAAGCTATGAAGCATCTTCTGTCTGTCACTGTATGCTGCTTAAACAAAATGGTGTCATAGACATTTTTTGGTCCTTATCAAGTCAAAATAAGCAGGCAATTTAAAGACTGCTTCCTTTGCTACTTCAAAATAAGAGTCTCAAACATACAGGGTGTTGATTGAACACTCCAATGCATATCCAGGGCTCATTGTAACAACTTAGACTCAAACCTCTAGACTAAGCCACAGCTGACAGCAGCTCGACAGCGCAGACTGCACCTTCCTCAGAGAGACTGCAGCTCTTTAACACGGCGCCCTCGGCTCAGCGTGGGGTCATGTGCTGAGCCTGTTTCTTCTCGCTCTGATAACCCTCAGCAGCTGCGTCTTGGGAACTTCAAGAACAATGTAACTTAGCAGTCATGAGCTTCAAGGCAAGCAGTCGGATGAGCTGAAGCATCTTTTGGATGGAAAACAGGAAAACATCTTCTGGAAAAGTGGCAGAACTTTTTCTCTTTATCAGCAGCACTGCAGTGACGACTGGAACAGTCAAAGTTCCGTTGGGTGCTGATCACTGAAAATCTATCCATAAACTCTCTACCTTATGTGAATGAAGGCCAGCCAGAATTCCTTTGCAACTCTCCTCTTTATAGACGTAGTCAGCTTTCATCCATTATATTAGTTTCTTTTATAACAGTGAATAAACAATGCTTCAATTCTGGGTCAGTCCTTCTGTTCATCTCTTTCTTAGATTTTTTTGTTTTTGTTTTTGTTTTTAAGTCTCTGAATGATCAGTTTTTAGTCGCCACCCCAATAAATAATATTGAGAGAGAATTTCTACAGGGAAAAAGAATCGTATTTATACATTAAATCAGTTTTTTTTTTCTTATGTAATATACAGTTGGACAAACTGAAAGAGCTGCAGGAGATCCAGGCTTTTCTAATGTTTGACCTTTTCGGTTTGATTGCATGAATTTAGATGGAAAATTGAGAAAAAAAGTGTCTCTTCTCCAAAGTAAAGACACTCAGAAGCTTTTCTTCTAACTTTAAATTTAACGTCTGCATCACAGTGTGCCAGATGTGATTTCCATAAAAATTCATGTCATTCACTTCACCTCAATAGAAAATGTGTTTCTTATAGTCATTCTACTTCTGGAGACTTTGTAGGATGACATTAGTGTACAGGTGCATCTTGATAAATTAGAATAACATAAGATGGCATAAATTACTGTGTTGATTGAATGTGTCATGCAGTTGGTGTAGTAGTAATAATCTGGGGTTTTCATTAGCTGTGATATGAATCCAAATTAGTATAAATATATGCTAAAAAATATATTATCACTCTATGTATCTATATCTACACAATCTATATAAAGTGAATTTTGGGATTCATTTAGTGAAATAAATCAACATTAATATTCTTTTTTACATATTTTTTTAAAATGTAATCATTTGAATGTAAATAAATTAATATTTTGATCATTTTCTAATTAATATCTTCCAATAGATTTTCTTTTTCATAAAACGTGCCACTGTCTTTAGACTAAGAGCAGAACAAATTGCGATGCTACGTCGTGAAATCCATGTATAATACATATCTTTCAGCACTCACTAATAATAACCAGAGCCTGTAGGTAGTGACAAAGGTGATGTGTTGGTGCACCAACAGTCGGGCTGGATGGCTGCATCACCAGAGAAATCTTTATTTTAATTTTATATCGGAAGTGCAGCAACACATTTAATTAGAATATTCCATGATGCGTGCGCCGAGCTGTTCGTCACAAGTTTTCAATATTTTCATCTGCCAGAGGCAGCACAGTCTGTCTGACTCGGACCTTATAGAAGGGAGTCAAAATACCTTTAGAGAACATAAAGTCATGCTTGTCCACAGAGACACTGAAATATATATTACATCCATATTAAGGGTTTGTACTGCAATAACACGATGCTATTGGTCTGTGCCAAACTTGGAATGTGTTGCTGGATGATAATCCCTTTCCTATGTGAATCCTGTAGATAAGATTATTACAGAGCTTCACAGTGTCATTTTCTATCTTTAAAGGTAATGTGACTGAAAATGAACTTCCATATATAGCAGCTTTATGTCGCAGCATCTTCCCTTTTTCAGGCTGACAGAAACTGAACCCTTTTACGTCCTGAGTGAGAGAAAGAGGCTGATATAGGAGTAACTGTGTATATTTTATTATCTGGATTTGAATTAGGTTTTTCTTGTATAGTTTTTAGCTGATAGTACTGCTGGCTGACGGAGTTTTAGGGCCATACTAAGAAAAAAATTAGTTACCATACTTAATTAAAATTATGAGGGTAGTCGTATGAGAATGCAGTTGAAAGAAGTCATAATAATAAAAGAATAAAAGAATAAAGTCATAATATTCTGACGTTATTCTCATAATACTATGATTTTATTCTCATATTATTTTGACTTTATTCCCATATGACTTTATTCTCTGAATATTATGAGTTTTGTCTTGCAGTTTTTTTTAACATTACTCTCTTTTCAATTATTTTCTTAGCATGGCCATAATCCGTCTTAGTATTTAAATGTTTCACATAAGAAAGACTCCATATGACATCTCATAACCAAATGAAAACATTGGGATACGTTTTATTTCACTTATCTAGAAATGCTAAGTTAGTAATTTTTGCTAACTAATGCAATTGACAAAAAGTCTGCCTCCTTTTAGATTTTCTGTTATTGATGTTCTGTCACATTAAAATGTTTCAGAATAGCACATTTTAACCTGAGTAAATACAAAAAGAACTCTTCAATTTATGATTTCACTTGTAAAGAGAAAAAAACTCCCCAAATCAACAACTTAACCAATACTGGTGAAAAGCAGCCAGTCTTTTACATCACAAGGAGGAAGTTATGGCCTGTCTTCTTGGTAAAATTATTTTAATTCGTCCACATAGAAGGACTTTACAACACGGATAGCCTAATTAAGACCAGACCACATCATCTCAGTTCTGTTCATTTGCAGTGTTTACCTTGGATACTTTAAATTGTCATTTAGTTTTCTACACAGCAGCAGACTTGCTGGTTTGCTTCCTTCAGATCATATTCCAGCTATAAACAAAGTGTGCTTGAGTCTACGGTCAGCAAATGACAGCCGAACATTCTCCCTCTAGATTTTTTGGTAGAAAGCAGAATTCATGTTTCCATAAGCAGCAAAGAAGTCCAAATCCAGTGTACTCAGTACTTTGGTTGTTAGGACAAATGAGACGATGTTGTAGGCAGACTGGTGAAGAGGAGGACTTGCAGCCCGAGGCAAAAGACCTTGAAGGGGCATGACACTGCCATCCTTTGTCTTTATTTTTTCAACTTTTATTTATTTAAGATTTGCTTGCAATAGGTTTCTTATGCTGTATGTGCATCTTATCCATAAATTGATCTTAATCCCAGACTTTTCTAAATAATTTATTCAGAGATGAACCAGTCAGACCTTTTCAAATTTCTTTGAGTTCTGACCTGGCTAACACATTCTTTTTAAGCAACAGAACACATGAAAGGAGTTTTGATTGTAGAAATAGTATTTTTATTCCAAGACAAAATTCTAACTTTATAATTGCCTTGACACAATTATTTGCATCAAGGCATGTGCGCTTAACCTTTATCTAATTGAGTTCAGTTTTAGGTCAGTTTCTTTACATAGCACTGATTGAATGTCTCATGGCACTTTACAAGATAAACATTCAGTTTATATGCAGAAACATCTAGTCAGTCCAATCTAATCATGTGAAAACCTTAAGTTACATGCATTACATCTTGATCCAGCAGGTTACATAGAGTCACTGATCTTGCAGAAATCCTTCCCTCCTCCTGTGCAAACGTGTGGTAACAGACATTTGATCACATGAAATCCTCACTTTTGTAGCAGTTCCTCACACTGTGCATGCATGTGATGACAGTAAACAGGAAAAATGGACTGTTAACAAGAAGAAACCTCCTGCAGAACCTGACTCAGCGTGACCGGCCATCTGCCACGACCGACTGAGGATCTGAGAGGACAGAGCAGAAACACTGGCCTAGGAGTCAATGATTAATAACAGGTTGATCTGAGTTCTCTTAAAGTAAAAAAAAAAGTCAAAGTGCACGCTCTTGGTTGAGTTGTGTTGTGATTCATTCAATATAATTGGCATTAGGAGGATGGGGAACATACTGGGTTGGACGAGGAGCCCAACGTAATACATTTCCATTATAAATACATCACTATAACTTACAGTAAAATTCATATTGCATAAGTGCAACATGATCTACAGAATGTAACCAGAAAGGCATGAATGCAGCACCAGACTTCATCTTTATTGGCACTCTGGGGTCAGTAAAGCCCCTCACCCAGAGAGGAGATGTAACTTCAAAATTGGTACATTTGGGGGGAAAAAACATTAATTTTCTCTGGAGTTGTTTGTTTATTTTAACTGCTGTATTATTCCCTGTACAGTTCTGCTTCTTTTCCTCCTCCTTTTGGATTTCAGTATTTTCTAAGTGCTTAAGGGATTTATACAAGTGCAAAAAAAAAAAGACAATGAGGATGAATCAATGGAATGCAATCCTATGTATTCCCTAATGTCTCATTTAGAATGAAAACAGACAGACAGTACAAAACGATCTGGATTAGAGCATTCTGCTCCCTCCTTCCTTGACTTTCATCTCCTTAATAAGCGCTGAATCTCATCTAGCCTTTAGAGGCCTCATCTTTCCCTTTCACATTAACATCCAGGGTGGAGGATTGAGATGCAGGCCATGGCTTTACCAGGGGTTTCATTTAGGAGAGCATTTCATTGATCAGCCACTAATAGATGACCAAAGATGCTTATTTCAGGTACAACCATGAAGAGATTGTATTGTGAATTCTCGGGATCTTAGACAGGCATTTTTTCTTTATTATTATTATTATTATTATTATTATTTATTTATTATTTTATTTTATTTTATGCAGAAAGCAGGTATTTTTTATGGCTTTCTTTTTTCTTTTCTTTTGAAATTATGACACTATAGGTACAGAGTGCCCACATCCTTAAAAGGGCTGAAATGTATGTGTTTAAAATTAAGCATTGTGTTCTGCAACTCAAGGCTGTTGAGGGTACTGCTAACATACCGATGCTAGCCTGCTAGCTAGCTAGCTTTTTCGTGTCTTATCGTGGGTAAGTCTATATTTATCACCAGTTGGCTGGACAAAGTTCATTTATTTGTGTGGATGTATAGGTTTTAAATTTCATTCATAATGATCTGAAAAAGTGTTAAGTGTTTCACTCAAGGTGAAACTTGAAGAAACCCTGTGAGTATTATATAGCATTATAGCATGCTCTTCTTTTTTTTTTTTTCTGGTGCAGGTGGGAATGCGAAGCTGCGTTACCAGATCACGTCAGGAAACACAGGAGGCGTGTTTGACGTGGAGCCAGAGGTGGGAACCATCTTCATCGCTCAGCCTCTGGACTATGAGCAGAACAAAAGGTGAGCCTTCTGTCACAACACATCCACACAACACTTCATTTTCCTCTTCTTCTATTCGTTAGCGCTGGGCTATAAAAGTTAAAATTGGAGATGATTCAGTTAGTTTTTAAAATTTAGTTATTTAGTTATTTTTTATTGATGTTTCTAGGTTGTTTTAGATTTGTTTCAACAGACATTTTTTTGTTGACAGGTTTTTTTTTCTTTGTGTTTGCGCGCGCGTGTGTGTGTGTGTGTGTGTGTGCATATTCCAGAACCAGCAGGGTATTTGTCTCTTAGTCATTAAAAATCCAAAATAAACCTCAGGTAACTGAAAAGTACTCAGTTCCCTGTGGGGACGCAGGTAAAAACAAGAAACTTGTGCGCACCAGATATTTTCTGGAGTGCACGAGAAAATATTGTGAAATTTGAAGAGAGCTATAACTCTTCCTTGAGTTTTTGGATTCCATTATAATTTATATTTAATGTTTTCAGGAAGTTAGATATTTCTTCTACTGCTTCCAGTCTCTTTAGTAGCCTGAGCTGTTGCTTGGTTGGTTACCAAGAGTATCCAGTGTGTATGAGAAGCCAACATTTTTATTTAATTTTTTTTACCCATGTACCTTTAGGGAGGCATAGAACAATTATGTATCTTTTTAAAAAATATATAAAGAGGACCCCTAGTATTCGGAAGGGTTAAGGACTATAGGCGCCCATGAAGAGCCAAAATTCATGAATACTTGAGATTTCCTCTAAAAATGCTTATTGCCTATTTTAATAGTTTAAACAACAAATGTGCCTTAATGTGCATTAACACACAGAGTTACAGTTAGCTACTGCAGTGGCTAACATTGAAAGTTTTTCTTATACCTGCTTACAAATATATATGGAATATATGATATCTAATGTGTTAAATTCTGATATGTAAGGTGAGAGATTATTTCATTGCAGCCACAGAAACTTATTCTGATGCCACCATTTCTTCATTTCAACTTTTCCCATACCTTTCTGATCATTGAACTCGTTCATTCACAGCATGCGTTCCTGCAGGAATTAAAATGAAGTTTCATTCCTTATAGGTGTCTTCACAGAGCTCCCATGGTGTTTTCTGACACACTCCTTCTACTGAACTGTGTAGTCCTTTGTGTTCTTTGTAATTATTTTGCCAGGAGTTTCTGCACTAAGGGTGACTCCACAGTCACTCAGTGAAGTGTACCTAAAGCTTCCACCTTAAGTCATGCAATGGTAGATAAATGTATGAAGCAATTTGTCATTATTGTGCACATGGTGGATAACAGCTTCATTATCATAGCTGCTTAACAGAGAAATCATACAGAAAGTAAACAGCTTGACTTAAATGAGCTGCCTGTTGAAAATGCAGCTGGTGCTGATGGAAATCTGTAATCTGAGACTTTTTTTTCTTCTTCCTATGATTTTACTTCAAGGTGCACATCTCAGACATTTTTGTTTCGTGTTGACTGAGCAAGCATGTGTGATCTGATTCTCCAAACAAGTCTTTTGGAGAATCGCAGTCACTGCAATAGAGCCAAAACCATTGATTGAATTAATCAATCAGTCATTGAATTAATCAATAATTGTCAATAGTAGTTACTACTTGTTTATTTCCTTATTTAAAAATGAATAAAATTATTTTTTATTTGCATTTTTTATGTATTTCTAGTATTGTTTGAAAAAGGCTTAAATAAAAAAATACATTTTTTATCAAATTAATTGATTAATCTTCAGAAAAACCAATAGATTAATCAATAACTAAAATATGTGTGAACTACATCAGTAATAGATTAAATTTAACTGGAGTATAATGTCTCAAAAAAATTGCACTTAGGCAATAAAATGTTTATTTTCTTTTTTTAAATGGAATTTAATTCTCTATTTGCATGTTTGATATTGTTTATAAAAACCCTTAAATTAAAATTTCCTACACTGAAATAATAAAAAAAAAACATTAAATTCCTTATCATAAAGTATATCACTACTTTTAATTTTTTTTATTTACCAACATCATCCAACCAGATGAGACTCACCTTAGCTGAGACCAATTCAGATGTAGAGTTAAGACTTAATAGATGTGTGGGAGAGTCTGATGTGAGAGATGCATGTGTTTAAGTCAGAACAGAAAACAGAGAAGCTTTCTGTAGGAAGGGTGAGTAAATTCATACAACTCAAACCTTCCAGGTCGTCTTACAATCCTAAGGTTGTAGAATGCCGACTGATCTGTGTATAAGTGCAAACAGATGTTCACATCTGTAGTGTAAAGCACTTTAAGTGTTCAGTGTGAATGGAAAGGTGTTATATAAATTCAGTCCATTTATGTTATAGAAATGGGTTTTATTTGCTATACCAACTCAAAGCAATGCATAATAGGAAAGTGAAAGAAAAGTGATGCCTGGTTTTCAAATGTTTTATTAGATATACATCAGTAAATATGGCATCCATCTGTATTCAGGTCTGTTTACTCTGATACCTGAACAATCAGCACCAGTAAGACCAAAGAACAAAGACAGATCAAGACATTTAGACTAGAGTTGGGATATAGAACAACATCCCAAGCTTTGCGCTGAAAATGGAAAGAAGACGTTTGTGAACCTCAACCCATGGCTGCCCATCTCAGTGCAGCGCTGGTAAAAACATTGTTAAAGGGCTGATGAGTGACGTAGTGGTGACTTCCTGAAGGTGGAGTTTCAGAAAGCAAGAGCTTCTTAAAGACACAGGGCCCCAATTTCAAGGTGCTAAATTACAAAGTCAAATTTCTTTAAGTCAGATTTGCCATAAACTAACTTACTCAATTTTGAAATAAAATGAAACTATGTGCCTGGGGGTTTCCCAGGCACATAATACTGTCCCTTAAAATGACAAAATTATCAGATAAAGAGAGTTTTGACTAATGAGTAAATATACATGACTAGATTTTCTAGTTTTGCCACAGGAAAACTGACTAAACGATGTTTCTTTTGCTGATCTTCTGAACATGGACCTCGATTTAAAAGGCTGTTGCCTGAGAAGTTGCTACATTAAAATGTGACTCACAAGACTTCAGACTGAGGACGGTTCGTTTCTGAAATTTGAAACTTTTCCTCAGATACAAGCTGCATGTCCTGGCTTCAGACGGAAAGTGGGAGGATTACACAACGGTGACGGTGAACGTGGTGAACAAGAACGACGAGTCGCCCGTGTTCACAGTGAACGAGTACTACGGCAGTGTGACCGAGGAGCTGGACGGTTCTCCTGTCTTTGTCCTGCAGGTACTGGGGATATGTGATACGGTTTGATATTCATATCGTAATATCTATAGAAGAGTCAGTAATTTGAATTCATGAATTCTATTTAAGGCTAATACACAGCGCTGGTTCATGGTTCATGCTATCCTTATGGGCTAACAGAGCAAAATGGCATCTAACAACAGTTTGTAGTTCTCTTTGTTAGCCTTTATCTAAGCTACCCCCTAAAGAAGGCGTTCCCTAGTATTTCATTTCCTTTAGCCTTAGCTTTGTGCTCTAGGTGTGTGTGTGTGTGTGTGTGTGTGTGTGTGCGTGCGTGCGTGCGTGCGTGCGTGTGTGTGCGTGTGTGTGTGTATACAGGGATGCAAATAGCTAAAAACGATAGAGGAAATCACAGAAATATTTATTCTCAACAGTGGCGGTAACAATGCAGTCTGCTTTTGGTATAAAACGTACAATAGAAATTAAAAAACGATCACATTAATTATAAAAGTTAAGTGCTATTTTTTATATTTTTTTATTTTTATCTTTTTCATATTTTAGCAATTGACTCAAAGGTGTGGACAATTCCTCCATTATATACTTACTCCAGAGTTTGTTCCAGATGTGGTGTTTGCATTTTCTGTTGTGAAAACATCTCATGCCATCAAAGCAGGTCACCTCCAGGGTACATGGAAGAAATTACAAGAACTCACGTAGAGGAAGAATCTACATTTTGGAATAGTCAGAGAATAACAGTTTTCTAGTCTACTCAGGAATGCAAAAAGGTCTGGATGTTCATGGAAGATAACAGTGGTGTAAGAACATTCCTTTAAGAATGTAAAGATATAGTACAAACCAGAAGTTTACATACACAGAATAAAGATTAACTTGAACATGTCAGTCAACCTATCAGAGACTTTCAAAACCATGACATAATCTGGACTTTCTCTCGTTTAAAGAGACAGTAAAACTTTCATTTAGAAGACTAATTATTAAATCTCTGACACATTCTTTCTCTCATTATTATGACATTTAACAAGTAGAAGTAATTTTGATGATTCCAACTGACCTAAAACAAGAGACAGTGAGAAAAAAGGGTGTATGTGTTGTTTTATTCAGTGTGAGAACACTTCTGGTTTCAGCTACATATGGACCAATTCTACTTTTTCTAGTTTTACATTGCTGTATATAAATCAAAACATTTGCCACGCTTATTTCAGATCCTCAGCTAGATAGTTTTGGGGAGGGATTTTCTTGGTAGAGTGCTTTTAACTCCACAGAGCAGAACAACATTTGAACATCTTTCCTCATGAAATCTCTTCACCTCAGCAATATTTCAGCAACCGTCTGGCATTTAAAAAAAATAAATAAATAAAGCTCTGGTTATGTTCTCCCTGTGCTGGTGACGTTTTAGGTAACAGCATCTGACCCAGATAAGGATGCCGACCAGGAGGCCCTGCGGTACTCCCTCCATGGCCAGGGCGCTGAGAGCGAATTCATAATCGATGAGGTCACTGGCAAGATCTACGCCCAGAGGACGCTGGACCGCGAGGAACGTGCCGTCTGGCGCTTTGTCGTCCTGGCAACAGATGAGGGCGGCGAAGGCCTAACGGGCTTTACGGACGTTATCATCAACGTGTGGGACATCAACGACAACGCTCCCGTATTCCCCTGCGCCCTCAGTTGCCACGGAGATGTAGCGGAGAACTCTGCGATCGGAACGTCTGTCATGGAGATGACTGCCACTGACCTGGACGATTCGGCGGTGGGACAGAACGCTGTGCTCTCCTACAGGATCATGGGCATCTTAGACGCCACAAACGCCAAAGTGGGAGGAGTGCCCACCATCTCAGACATGTTCACCATCAACCCCACCACTGGAACCATCACCGTGGGCTTGGGTGGTCTGGACAGGGAGCAGGTGGAGTCCTACCTCGTCCTCGTCGAGGCCAGAGACGGAGGAGGGATGACGGGAACTGGAACTGCAACCGTTCAGATTACGGACGTCAACGACCACGCTCCCAGGTTCATCGATCATTCCTGTCAGGCAAGGATCTCTGAAAACTCAGAGCCCAACGCACAGGTGGGTCAACACTGGCTTTAACGGATGAAATTTAGCTTATTTTACTCAAAGCATGCTCTTACTCCTCAGTAGGAATAAATGCAAATGTAGATTTCACACCTGATTGTTTTTGCTCGTATACATTAAACCTTGAGGGGTTTTAAATGTTTCACCAAGATATGAAAGTCTAGACCATCTACTTTCTGCACCTGTTTGCAGCTTTTAATGACTCAAAAATGCTCAGATGTATCAGAATTTTGGCTCTGATCCAAAGTCATTTCCTAAACATGCCAGCTGGTAGTTGTTGATAACTTAAGTGGAACTAATTTGTTTTTTAATCTGCACAAATTCCTTTTTTTTTTAAACAGGAACTTGTCCTGCAGCAGAGGTAAGGTGGATATCGCGGCAGCGCTCAGCGCTTCTGCTGAGTCATTAGTCAGCTTTACAACAAAGTCAGAGTTCAGCATCAGTAATTGTTCATTTGATCAAAACGGCGTAACTGACGAGAGGCTCATCAGGGCTTTGTGGAGTTTCTTTAGGCTTAAAGTGAGCTTTTATTCCTGTTGAGATGTGTAATTTGTAACGTTCATGCTTCCAGTTACTGAAGAGTAAAATCATGAGAGTTCTTTAAAATGTTTAATAATAATAATAATAATGCATTTAATTTGTCAGCCCCTTTCAAAACTCTCAAGGACATTTTACAAAATAAAAACACAAATTAAACAGTAAATAAATGGCTACAAAGAGACAAAACCACAAAATAACTACACCGTTAAAGTGAGAAGGCTAACTAGTTGAACAGATGACTTTTGAGTTGTGCTTTGAAGGTCAGAAGAGAGTCAATATTACGGATGTCAGGGGGAAGAGCGTTCCAGAGTTGGGGAGCAGAGTAAGAGAAGATTCTTTTCCCCACGGTGGTGAGATGGACAAGAGGCACACTGAGCTGGACGGAAGAGGAAGAACGAAGGGAATGTGAACGGGTGGTGATGTGCAGAAGATAAGACAGATAAGGAGGCACAAGGTTGTGGATTGCCTAGAATGTAAACAACAGGAATTTAAATTGAATTCTGAATGAAATAGGAAGCCAGTGAAGTTGTTGTAGAATTTGGTGAAATGAGGCCGTTTTGGTAATGATGTGAGCAGCAGAGTTTTGAACCAGTTGAAGTTTACAGAGAGATTTCTGAGGCAGACCAACCAGGAGAGAATTACAATAATACATTCGAGAAATTACCAGATTATGGACCAAGACGGAAGCAGAGTGGAGGGAGAGTGACGGACGAAGTCGGTTAATATTACGGAGGTGGATGTGCGCAGGCCGGATAATATTATTTATATGAGAGTGACAAGAGAGAACTGTCAAAAATGACACCCAAACTCTTAACTTGGGTTGGCGAGACCAGAGAACTGTCAGTTGACTTTAGATAGTAGAAACTTTGTTTTGTAACTGTTTAATTTGAGGACATTTGATACAAACCAGGATTTTATTTCATCTAAACAAGAAGTGAGTGAGAAGAAAGGGAAGGAAAAATCTGGTGCAGTGGATAAAAAGAGCTGGGTGTCATCGGCAAAATAGTGGAAGTGTATGTTAAATTTACGAAAAATATTGCCAAGGGGGAGAAGATAGATGATGAAAAGGAAGGGTCCCAGGACAGAGCCCTGGGATACACCTGAAGCCACTGGGGATTGATGGGATTTGAATGATTTAAGTTGGATGAACTGAGTGCAGCCAGAGAGATATGACTGAAACCAAGCTTGGTTTGTGTGTGATACCAATGGAAGAGAGTCTGTGGAGCAGGACTGTGTGAGAGATGATATTGAAAGCTGCACTGAGATCAAGGAGAATGAGAAGAGAAAGTAAACCTGAATCTGATGCCATGAGGAGAGTGTTAGTGATTCTGAGGAGAGCAGATTCTGTGCAATGACCAAGGCAAAAACCGGACTGGAACTGTTCATACAGTTGGTATGTACAACTACATATGTACATACATATGTACAACTTGGTATGTACAGTTCATACATACTGCTCTTGGTTACATGGAGATGGAGTTGAGAGGCAAATGTTTTTTCTAGAATTTTGGAGATGAAAGGAAAGTTAGAAATAGGGCTTAGATTATTGAAATGGTTTGGATCCAATCCAGGTTTTTTAAGGATAGCAGAAACAACTGCAGTTTTGAACGTAGTAGGAACAATTCCAGATGAAAGAGAGGAGTGGATGATGGCAGAAACAGAAGGGAACAAAGGCATTGTTTTACAAGAACTGTTGGGAAAGGATCTACTGAGCATGTGGAGGGCTTGGATTTCTGGACAAGATCGGTTATTTCAGAGGCTGGATATATAATTTAATAATGTCATTTGTAGTAATTGTCGTGAGTTGTAGTCGTTCAGTAGTTACTCCATTGGATGTTGGTATATCTTTAGCAGGTTGTTTGCGAGTCATGGATCTGGGACATGGAGTGGCAGTCAAATGTTTTTAGCTTTTATCATCAGTATTAAAAGCCACAAGATTTTTGTTCTTTTGCCAATGGCTTTTCAGTTGGTAAGATTAAACAATAAACTTGAGAAACAGATTAAAGGTGAAGTAGGCAGAGTCCTCTGTCTTCATTGGTAATACTGGAAGCATGTTCCTATCATTACCATGTTTGACAGTTAGGAGGCCTACAGTGTTTGAAAGTGGTTCTTCCTGTTGCTGTGGTCAAACACCTCCATCTTTTCCTCCTCTGTCTGTGTGGCCAGCTGTAATCTCCAGTCTCGCTCCAGGAAATCAACCAAATGACATGAACTCCACTGAGCCAGAAACTTGATGAAACGCCTGTTTTGTTTTGGTCATCCTAACTCATAGCTTTTATCTACATGTATTTATTTAATTTCAGTGTTATGTGGATTAGACAAAATCCACATGAATTGAAACTTTCACAAAATGTCCACTGATACTATTGTGTCATCATCCCAAAAGAAGAATTGTTCAAATTAATTATTAAAAGCCCAAAATTATGCCAATATTCTTCTTTTGAATGTATCTAACCTTCTTCTCTAAGCTCTTCAGGATGATGACCTGTACAGTTGGTGCTCTGACCTTATACTGCAGAACACTGTGAATTTTGCAAAATGATAGAACTTCTGTAAATTCCAGCCATTTCCAAACATTCACAGAACCTGCATCGTTTTCACAATGTCCCTTTTGTTGTAAGGTTCTGGAGCTGGCTGCAGAGGACAGAGACACTGGAGAAAACGCTCAGCTGACCTTCAGCGTTGTGGCCGGAGATCAAGAGCAGAAGTTCTACATGGTCAGTCACAAGCAGGAGCAGCGTGGAGTCCTGAGGCTGAAGAAGCGCTTGGACTACGAGCGACACAGCGAACAGAAGTTCAACCTCACCCTGAAGGTACACAAAAGTATCTTTAAATCTGCCTGTGAAATATTTCCGTCTGTTGCTTTTTGTTTACTGTCATGAGGCCGAGGTTTGATATCGGTTTGGATTCTTGTTTTTCTCTGTTTTAATCAAGTCCCACCACTAATATTTTTATACTTGTACGTACTGAATTGCATTTCAGTGAAAAGGAAAGCTGGAAAAACTCTGTTTGCCTGTCATAAAGTCAGTGTTTTTCTTTGTCCTTATGAAACGTGACACTGTGCATCTCATCTTCCAGGTGGAGGATCTGGACTTCTCCAGCTTTCTGCACTGTGTGGTCGAGGTGGAGGACTACAATGATCACACTCCTGTCTTCATTCCACACTTCCTGTCCCTTGCGCCGCTACCAGAGGACGTCAGCGTGGGAACCAGCGTGGCCCGTATGGTGGCCAGTGACTCGGACTCGGGCCAGAACCGCGAAATCACCTACAGTCTGTCAGAAGACTCGGACCCTGAGGGCCTGTTCACCATCGACCAGTCCGGCCTACTCTCGGTGGCTCGGCCATTGGACCGAGAGAAAACAGCGCAGCATCACTTGGTTGTCATAGCAACAGATCACGGGATGCCTGCTTTGACAGGCAGCGCCACAGTTCAGCTGCCCCTATTGGATGTTAACGATAACGGACCAGAGTTTGAGGCTGCCTACTCTCCTGTCGTCTTTGAGAATGTGGCTGGTCCACAGGTAGGCTGGACTCTACGGATTATTAGGTGCAATGGTTTAGTTTACTTTAGTTTAGTTTAGTTACGATCCACATTTAGCTGCATCAATGTTTCCACTATCCTTACAGCGGTCCACACGTCACTTTGTTGTACCACTGAAACAATTATTTTAGAAATTAAATAAAACTCAAACAACAAAAACAAGCAAACATGTAATTTTGGTATAAACACATAATTAACTCAAGTGTAATATGATCAGTTCACAACCAGAAACTTAAATTGTTTGCAGGTTACTAAAATATTTCTCTTTTCTTTAAATTTTTACTAACATTAAATATAACACAATGTGTCGGTGGTTTTGAAAAAGCAACAAACTCCTCAAACTCTTCTTCCTCGTTCAGATAGTGAGGTTGAACCAAACCTCGGCTCTCCTCCGAGCCGTGGACCAGGACTCTCCTGAGAACGGTCCGCCCTTTCACTTCACCGTCCCACCGGAGTATCGCTACAGCAACGACTTTTACCTCCAGGACAACCTGAACGGCACGTCCACGCTGACGGCCCTCAGGACGTTCGACCGCGAGCGCCAGAAGGAGTTTCTCCTGCCCATCGTCATGAGCGACAGTGGTCACCCGGCCAAAACGGTGACCAGCACCCTGACTGTGACCATTGGTGACCAGAATGATCATGCTCACATGGCCGGAGAGAAGCAGATATCCATCAACAGCCACAGAGGTGAGGAGATGAACGGATGTTACGAGCCTCTGCCTGGCGGGTGTTTAACACAGGCCGCCTTGGAAAAGGACACAGCTTGAGAGTTTTCATAGCTTCTCACACAACATCACAAATTTTAGTGTATTTACTTCTAGAATTTAAAGTAGTGCAAGAACCGAAGGAAAAAGATTCTTGGTTTTTAAATGTTTTTCGTCTCTGTCTGGTATTAGAAGAATAGCTTTGCACCTCTTACAGCAGGGAGAACATTAATTTAGTTTTGTCTGAAATACCTGCTGTCAGTGGCCAAGAATGACAACAACTTTATTCAGTCGTGTGTAACTTTCACATTCACAACTCCTGGCAAAGACGAACTGCAACCTTAAAATTTCATCGTTTTAAGGTCTGCCTTTATATTTGAAGGATAAACTCTCAATCATTTTCACGACCTTTAGTTCTTTCTTCTTGATTATAATCATTATACATTCTGACCAGGCTTTTTTATCTGTATTATCATTTTTCTGGGCAAATCAATTCCAACCATGCATGCTGGGAAAAAAAATAATGAATGAAACTTGAAGCATTTGCATCCAGTCCTCTCTTTGTTTTTGTTTTTTTGTTTGTTTTTGTTTTGTTTTTAATCGTTTTATTTTTGACAAATTCCCAGCAAAAGGCACTTTACAAGAAGAACAGGTACAATAAATATCCAATTTTGCACATATACACCATAAATCAAATACATTTTTATGTCACTCAAGCCAGTCTGTTTATAGATGGAATATAAAACAGCCCTTTTCAGCTTAAAATCCACAGTGAGTGAAAAGTTGTGAATGAAAGTCCAGCCAGTTGCAGTTTAAGTCTCGTTGAGTCAGAAAGTGCCGACCCTAGACAGAATTTCGAGGTCTAAGTTCAAAGAAGCATAAAATATGCATCTGACATTTAAATTATGGGCAAACAGCAATATTGGTGCCAAAAATAATACGTTGTGTCATAAGCACAGGTATAGAGCAGCTAATTTATGCCTCTCTTTTCAGGCCGCATGCCAACAACAGTTCTTGGAAAGGTCTACGCTCCTGACCCTGATGACTGGGATAATAAGACCTACGTCTTTGAGGGACACATGCCAAGGTAAAACAGAATGAGCAGATCAGTGCGTTCTGTTTTATGTGCTTATTTTGTACTGTTTTCTTTTTTATATAAAATGAAAGAAAGGACGTCATAATACAAACATGGAAAGATCTGTGTTTGGTGAACGTGAACTTGTCCTTTTCTTTGAACTGAAATACCATTAGTATGTGTTGCTAGTTGTTTGTCGGTCAACTGCTAAGAAACCAAAACATATATGCATTTCATTTGAATGTAAAATTAATATGACTGAATTGCTATGATCAGCTTAATATAGAAAATGTAGTGGTATAACCATCTAATCCAAGTAGGCTCAGGTTTAGATACATTTTAATAACTGTATGTTCTAAGTGCCACACATGCTGTTGATGCTATGCAATGTGCAGAAGCGCTTTTCAAATGTTGCAGAAATGACTCAATGATAAGCTCATCCAGTTTCATGCTACGCTGTGCAAACACTCTGTCTACGCTGACAAAGAGTGTTTTATCAGTGGAGACATTAGAGCTAATGTAACAATAGTGATTTCTCATTTTAACGTGTTTTGCACGAGATGCTGCTTCTGAATTTATTCACAAGCTCTGGCAGTTAAATGCTTATGTTAAAAAAAGACCTTAGTTTGAATAAACAAAGAAAAGTTCACCTAAAAGCTAGTCTAGAGCCACATCCAAAGCTGACTTCTAAACTACAAAATATATCTATTTTTTATGTTTTCTTTTATGTAAACATTACTCCCACTACTTTTACATTTTCAGATTGTAAAGCCCATAGTTGTCTATCCTAAAGATCAGCTTGGCCTAGGGTCCACCACAAACACAAATTGCAAAATGCAATGGTGCACAACATTTTCCTAGCCTGTGATGCTTGGGAGATATTTCCTGCTGCTGGTAAGATATTGACTGACTGCTTCAGAACCGATCTGATCCGTTCCCTCAGACATCTCTGTTTACTTGCCAGTCTTGTGTGTTGTCACACAACCAGGAAGAAAACACAACACGAGCCATTGATTGTGTGTCTCCTGACTCCCAGCAGGCTGCCAGTCCTGCTCACATCAGAGCACATGTGTGGCTCACTTGTCTAGCCAGATGGCAGAAGAGATGATGTTCACAAGCTTAAAGTTCCTGCATTATTCTGGAGCTGTGAACCAAAATAGTACAACAGCAATGCCTGGTTGACTTTAAAACAAAAATAAAAATAAAAAAATGTTCATGAGCTGTGAAGAAGTTTATGATTTTGGCACCACCAAACCCTACCACAAACATCAGAGTTGCCATATTTTATAGAGTATTTCATACAAAGCCCTCTAACCACTAAGGATTTTTGTCATTGTGATATTCACTCACATTTCAACAGGCTTTGATCTGTTCTGTTAGCACAAATAAAGGGCTGGCACAGACCTGGTATCCAAGCATGAACGGATTTATTTATTGTTTTAACTTACTGTCTTATTAAAAATGAGATTCAACCTTTACTTTGGTTTGATCCTGCCAAAAACATATCTAACCGATATGCCAAAGGCATAACATTATGACCACTGACGAGTGAAGCCTTACCTGTGATTATGGATTACACTGGTCAACAGCCAAAAAACTGTCTGGGGTTTTTCAAGTGTTTTAGGGTAATTCTGAAGTGCTGAATCCAAAAATCACATTGGTTTTGCTCAATCAGGTCAACTTTCTGAGTTATAGATACAAAATGAGCATCAAAATGCAGGACTTGTTCTCACATCTGGATCAGTTTCCTGACAATCTGATCAATGAGTGAAGAGCAGGAGGAGAGATTCCATCAGGACAGGAAAGAGACGGAGGATTTCACACAATGAAGACATAATGTTCAATTCACATGTACTTACCCATATTAGTGTTTATTATTCAATTTACAGAAATCTCCAAGTTTGTAACATTTAATTAATAAACTCTATTAGAAAACAGTTTATTTTCCCTAAAACCTTTTTTGGATGAGAAATATTAATGGAATTGTCACTAAAATGTCATCAATTTAGTCAGAAGATGGAATTTCTCTAAATCAAATTAGAATAAAAACCTGACCTGATGGGGAAAAATGGATGTCATTTGACAACAGATTCAACAAAGCTAATTAAGCAATTAGTGCTTCATCTCTAAATATGCTTTTTGTGAAACAAAGCTGCCCTGGTGCATGTAGGCAACCAACTTCTTCACATGGAAGGCCTAAAGTATCACAACAGATCATGTGGTAAAAAAAAACAAAAAGTTGGTGATAAATGTGACAAAGCAATCATTTTTAAAGGTTGTAAACGTTTGAGAGCCACTGAATGTGTTTGTTTGAGGCATAGAGACGTTTGCTGTGTTAAGACAGCAAACGTCAGATTCTGTTCAGATTCTTACAAATAGAATACCTTTACCGAAAGGAGAAACGACTAACATTATAATGAGGAATCAAATCTAACATTCAGAACACTGAGAAGCTAATTTTTAAGAATCAAATAAAGTAATCCTGCAGTAATAAAACAACTTTGGTAATAATCACTGAACCTAGGGTGCGAAGCACACTTTATACAATGTTCTGTAAATGAATTAAACGCAGCTCTTGTCGCTACAAGTAGTATATTTGATTTTCCAAGGCTCTGCCTCAGATTTCCTCTGTAATTAAAGTGAATGAGTTAATTTACTGTACAAGGGCAGCATTGATTGAAAGAATCAAGTAAAATTGCCTCATCACATGTGTAAGTGTTGAAGTTTTTTTCCCCCTTTTTAAACTCGCTCTCCCTAATTCATCACTTCTTCCTTTTTTTCATAACCGCAAGAGCAAACTGACAGCAGTAAATGAAATGCTTCAAGAGAGAAATGCCAAAACAGAACATAGGATTCCACGTTTGTTTCTGTCTTGATCAAATGCCGAATGCAGATTATTATGAAAACATGACAGTGTTAGTGTAACTCCAAGGCTCTACTGTGGTCCATTGGACCCCTTTGAGGTCGGACTAACCCCACGTATGCTCCTCCCCACAACATCATCTTTTAAGTCGCTATAGAGAAAATTTGACCCACTTTTCTTTATATTGATTATTATATTTAGAGCTTCTTTACAGTCAAATAAGAGAATTTACTTGGTTCTACTTGGAATCTTGGTTTTCATTGTAACAGGCTGTTTTACAATTGACTTTTTTCCAGCCTGTCAGAGATAAAAACCTTCATCAAGAAGTAGCAAATCAAGCCCACATCACCACACTACTGCCACCATGTTTACTTCTTTCTTACTATGTACATCTTTTTTTTTTTTTTCGAAATTCTGTTTTAATTTTAAGCTTACATGGTCAGAAACACACCTTCCAATAATAAATTAGTAATTCTTCATTTATGTCATCAAGACGTCTTTTTTCTAGGGCTAGGACTTTAACACATTAATTATGATTAAAAATGTTAACATAATTAATTAACGTAACGTCTTTTTTTTTTTACTTTCAAAGGTTCCGACCGGAACCTTGGTAATCGGATGTTTCTGGTTCACCAGTAAATCTAACACACAAGCGTTGTCCCCAGACAACAACAAGAGACAACAAAGCTGCTGCTCTGGTGGGGGATAATTTCTGCTTGTAAACCGATCTGATGGGACACTGGAAAAGTCTACTGTTGTGTTCAAATTGTCCTAAATGCAGTTAGTCTATCAGCAAAGCTATTCAAGTCTAAAATATCATCTCGGTGCTAAACATGTAGCAGCAACATCCCAACGCTAACGCCAGCGTCCACAGTCCACATTTCTAAAGAAGTCCCATGAATGATCAGGAGTTCCTCAAACTCCTGAATGCTGAATGGGTAGAATAACACTTGGCACCAGTGTGATGATATGAGAGCCTAAATAACAGATTAAAAACAATAATTATATTTGTCTTTCAGCTCCTTTATCTATTAGTATCTCGATTAAAAATTTTAGTCGAGTCCCACAGTATTTTTATACTTATTTGTACTGAATTGACAGCCAGTAAAGGCGAAAATGTGCATTAACTGGGACAATTAATGGGTGTTCTGGGTTCTCTTGTCACTCTTGGATCAGTTGTTAATGAGTCTTTGGAGTAATGTTGGAAGACCAGCCATTGTTCACCACGGTTCCATATAAACTGATAATGGATTTCACTGTGATATCACACTGTTTACTCCTCCTTTCTTAATTTTGTTTTATTTGGGAAATTATCTGTATTTAAATTTGTTTTTCCAGATCTTTTAGCCTACTTCATATTGTCAAACAGGTTCTTTTATGTGATTACTGCATTTTAATTCTACAGGCTAGACATGTGGCAGGCCAAAGTGTGACTCGTAAAACTTGACCAAGTTAATACCATTGTTAATAGTTTTAATAAAGGGGGCGATTACTTGTTCCACTTAAAGCCAGGTTGACATGGAAAGCTTTTCACAACTGTACTTGATGCACCAAACAGCATGTGCTCTTTTGTAACACTGACATTGATTAAATTTCGTATTCGTGTTTTCCCCCAGTTACTTCATCCTGAACAAGCGTACCGGGTTCCTTATCATCAAGGAGAACACCCCACCCGGCACCTACCAGTTCCAGGTCCGCGTATCTGATGGGATTTGGCCCGACGCCGTCTCCACAGTAACCATATACTTAAGGGAGCTGCGAGACGAAGCCATCTACAACTCTGCGTCCCTTCGCCTCGCAGGTGAGAGGGACTCCTTTTGCTGGAAATGCCTCAGCAAGTTTTTGGTTTTCTACTAGATTTACACAGCAAGAGAGTCGCAGTTGGTTTTTAACTCATGAATGTGCTTCGATATAAACCAGTGGTTCCCAAAGTGGGGGTTTGGGACTCCACTCAGGATCCTGAACATGGAAATTTTGGGGTCTTGACATCCCCTTCAGAAATGAATGAAAATGCCACAAAATGACAGGAAATGATTAGTATTTTAACAATATAAAAGGTGACAGGACTTGAAAATAAATGAAAGCAATAAATGAAATGAAAGCAACATTTAATAGTAAATAAACTGGCTGTGGATGCAGATTGTGTTGTCTCTGGATCACGGCCCTCTTACATTTTCATTGTTTGGGTCTGAAGCTGGAACATTCAGGAATTCTGATCCAAACTGTGAGATTTATTTCAGGGTTGTCCTGAACCTCTGCTCCACTTTCACATTTCTTTTCCTGCCTCAAACAGCTTTTCTTCCAGGCTAATGCTAGCTCCATCCATCTTCTAATTAAGTCTGACAAACTTCCCTATTACTGCTAAGTGAAGCCATTTCCACAGCATTTCACCATTGGGATGGTGTGGTTAGAGTAATGTGTTATAGTTCCACACAGGTTTTTTTGGCATTAAAAATCCATGCCAAAAATGTCACTTTTGATTATTTGACCAAAGCGCTTAGAGAATGTTTGCTGTGTGTCTTACATGCTTGTGTCAGACACCAAACTGGATGTTTTACTATTCTTTTTTTCTTTTCTCACTTTTGGGATTTTTTTGAAGACCACAGTCAGTATTTGTGCTGTCAACAGATTGTTTTGTTGAAGCCGGAGCAGGAGGTCGGGGTTATGCTCTGAGCTGTTTCTCTGATTGAGACTCTGATGGGCCGACCTTTCAGGTAACCTGCCACGTCTTGGTAGATTTACAGCGATGCCGTGTTCTCTCGTATTTTCAGGTGGTGAAATGAACACTTCTACATGAGATGTTAGACCTTGGAGTGTGGTGTTATAGCCTGACTCTGCTTTAAACTTTAACAGCATGCCTGACCCTTTGGCTGTGTTCTTTGGTTTTTATGATGCTCTTTGTTAAATGATAAATTTACACCACAAAGGATCAAACACTTGACAAAGCAGGTTACTTCTGAAGACACGTGATTGCGATGGCTTTGACTTTGGGTTATCATTGTAAAGAGAACAGAATATGTAAAATGCTCCCAGAAACTTGAATTCTGAGGAAAGAGATTCATGTAACGCAATTTGGATTAAGACTGTAGCAAAAGAAAAACGAAGCTACGTGAATACTTTCCAGATGTGCTTGTTTGCTTTCCGCACTTTTTGAAATCCACATATTTTTCACTGTTAAGCTCTACTCAAATGTATCCACTGTACCTCTGAGCAGTAGCATAACAGCAACAGGTACTGCTGGACTTACAAAACTATGCACTTGGGAAAAAAAAGTGTTGAATTTTCTCATTATTTGCACACTCCTCTCAGGTTTCAGAACGCTGCTAATTATTGTTTACTTTTCTCGTTTGCAGTGTTTCAAAGTATATCTAAGGATTTCTTTTTCCCCACTCCCATTATTAATTCCTCTCTCCTGACTCATGGGATCTCTACTGCTGTCAGAAAAGCCTCTTTTCATTACTTATGCTTGGGAAATAATTAGTTGTGGATTTGCTCAGCTTGCACATTTCCCTCACATGACGAGCGGCATCCATCATTACCTGATGTACGGCGCGTCTCACTCTGCTCGGAATTAAATTCGCTTTAGAGGAGTAGGATGTGGCTGAAGGATTTTTATGATTTTAGAGATAGCGTTATGGAGAAGGAGACAGAGAGGGGCGGATGATGCTCTAGGAAAACGAGAGCAGAGAAGAGGCCTCGCAGTAGCAGATAAAAGGATTTCTTTGTGTTCTTAAAACAAGAGGAAGAGCTTAAATCATGCTCTCAAAAACCCGAGGCAGCGAGGGGGAAAGCAGGTTCACACATTTAGGCCTCTTATGTAGCCCAGTCTTTATAAAACCGGGGCAGAGTAATGCAAAGCTAGAACTTGTCAGCCAATCAGAAGTCTTCAGAGCAACCATGACTTCGTGTTAGGAATTAAACATTGTGGCAGGGGGGTCCTTTGTGGGGACATATATAAAGGTTGAACTACTTTTAAGTAGCAAATTACAACACAAAGTTAATAAAATGATTAGAAATCATGTCAAAGCAAAGATGTGGATAAATTGATTATTTCAC
>NW_006800058.1:581627-582431 GCF_000485575.1 Poecilia formosa | reverse complement strand
TTGAGCAAAGTAGGAGGGTATACCGCTCCAAGATGGCCGCCGTATTTCCTGCGCTGGAGCGGCCAATGCGGGGTCTACTCTTATATTATGGCTATGGTGCCAGGAGGCTCATTTGTGTGGACAGATATAAAGGTTGAACTACTTTTAAATAGCAAATTACAACACAAAGTTAATAACATGATTAGAAATCATGTCAAAGCAAAGATGTGGATAAATTGATTATTTCACAGATTATCTGTCTCATGTTATACATTCACAATTTGGTGACAGTTTTACCAAATATGTAAAAAACATTTTTTTGTAAATGCTACATACTGCCACTTTAAGTAAAGGGGAAAAAAATCCATGTGCAAAATCATGTAAAAAGGGAATTTTATATAATTATAATTATATATATTAGAGATGTGCCGATCAGGTTTTTTCCTGCCGATACCGATCACCCATGATGGCCGATACACCGTTACCGATCACCGATACCGATCACATAATTATTATTTATTTATTTTTTATCATAAACACTACCGGTTACATTATGTGGAAAAAGGAACCATGAATTCACCTTAATTTAGACAAAAACTTGTTCTTAACTTTTTCCAAGAAGAAAACGAAACAAAACAGGCATTGTGCAAATTGTACTGCTATTGGTAGTGCTATCTTTAACAGACTGAAAACATATGAAGGCATAGAACCTCTCAACATTGCCAAAAAGTTCAAGTATAAAACTTAACATTCAAAAGCAAATACAGGATCCATTACAATAAACAATCCAGAGTTACTGAATGAAAACTTCCTGATAGCATGGCG
>NW_006800058.1:577668-580839 GCF_000485575.1 Poecilia formosa | reverse complement strand
ACACACACACACATATGTGTGTGTGTGTTTAATTTGCTCTCAGTATCATGCAGGTTAGCTGCTTTTTAAGAAGTCGGCTATTAATGTTCTTTGTTTAATAGGGCATCTGTTGAAACCAAGAGGAATAGATTAGAAGAAAGAAAGCTCCAGTGTCAGACACCTGTGTGCTCACGCTGTCTGAAGTCACTCAAACACTGTTAACCTCCAGTTCAGTCTGTAATCATTTCAAGAAAATGGTAAACTTGCCCTTTGAAAGCAGAATGTAGATCTAATGACTCCTCGAGCATCCTGGGATACAGAAAGCTTCCGGAATTTTTATTTATTTTTTATTTTTTTGCATTTGTGTGCATAAGTGTGTGCACGTGTGTGCACGGATAATGTTTAACTGTAGCCATTTCCAGGATTTTATTTTTCCTTGTGGAGCTTTAGAGTAAACACTCATTGATTTTCAGTGCCAGGGATTATGAAAATATTCTACTTATAGCATTACTTACACCCTCCTTGACATTCTAAATCCCATTTCAAGAACAAATGTGGAATGCAATAAGGAAGCTCAAAGAAAGCACTAGTTAAATCTGCCTGTCTGGGATTAAGTCTCTCTCTCTCTCTCTCTCTCTCTCTCTCTTTCTCTCTCTCTCTCTCTCTCTCTCTGGTCCTCTTTTTCTCTCTCTCTCTCTTTTGCTTTTCCAATATTGATAGAAAGGTAAAAATACAGTAAACAAAAAGTCCTTGAGATGTCCAGGCCCCACAAACTGAGCCCGTATAAAACCACAGTCACACAGTTCATTCAGAGCAGACAGCAGGCTGAGGCAATAATATTACACACTCTGCAGTTTGTGAAGTTGATTTCTGCAACAGAATAAGAGACCATAGAATCCTTCTTTTGTCTGTTTTCACATCTCTCCACCCTCCAGAGTAAAGTCATTATTACTTCAACTTAAAGAAAGAAGGGAATCAATCAGTATTGGAATAACAAGTGAGATTCACGTCGTTTGCTTCTCCCACTTGTCTAACACAAGTCGACACTAAGAATTATTCTGTGGGAAGAACATCACAGTTGGAGATGGTTGAACTGTTTAATTAATCACATTAGTCAAATTAAAAATGCATTTTCTGCATCACCATACATTCCTTTCTGACATGCAATCATGGTTTAAGTAATGTTATAAAAAAAAACTAGAATTCTAGATATTGGCAATTTTGAGTCAGAAACAAGCTTATTGATAACTTTATCTGCCTGGTGTAAAAATAATTAGGTGTAATCTAATTAGGTGTATGAGAGTTTATGTTTATGTTGGGTCTTAAAACTCTTGACCACAATCATCTGAAGTGATTAAAATATCTGGAATACCTTCCATAATTATTTTTTAATGTCAGATATTTCAGTCACATGAGTGAAAAAAAAAATCTACTTAAGTTAACAAAGTCGTATTTCAATTGCTTACGTTTTTCCATAAGCCACTTATAATTTAGAGAGCCATTATTAATTTATTATTAATTTAATTAATTATTGACTTATTTATTATAACTTAATTTATTTTTCCATGTTTCATTAAGGTCTTTAGTTTGAAAAAATAAAGCTTCAGAAAAATGTCTAAATTTAAACATCAGACTGAAGGGCATCAGAACGGCACTTTGATTTGTACTGGCACAGATGCTGAGCTGAAGAAAACCAAATTAAAAATCACATTCTAGTCGGCATATGTGTAAATGTCTGTGAGGATCTCTGTCTTAAAGAAAACGGTTATGATTCGGATTCAAAAGATGGTGAGGTGAAACATCTGCTTAAATACAGAAAACGTCCATATGTTTGATGTTTTCTGTGCAGCGTGAAGCAGATCACATGAGGAATAATCCTCTTTATGAAGTCATTTTTTTTTTTGTCAACACTACTTGCTTTTTTTTTTTAAATATACCTTTCTATAAACATTAGATATCCTATTGAAGAAAATTTATGAAACCTAAAAACAAATGTAAAGTTGTTCTTTTAATTGAAAATCGAAAATTTCTGTAGAACTAATTTGAAAAAGGAGCTATTTTGTTTCTCGTTTGAGCATTTTGATTGGTGGAAGAGATTATTTGAACGTCCTCCTCCTCTCCCGGCTCAGCATCCATCCAGAGATTTGGGGTCAAAGTTCAGGTTTTATCTGAGCTTTTGAGATGCTAACCAGCTGCTTTCAGTTGTTAAAACAATACCTTGTTGCCACAGTTACACATAACAACCACCCAAAAGTTATAAGGTAAGAGCAAAAACCCTTCTATCTGCTCTGCATCCAAACCAGAAAAAAATATCTGTCCAAACATGTAACGCCTCAACCATAAAATATGAATAAAAATCTTCAAAAAATAAGAACAAATCAGAACTAATGCTGCCATCACACCAGGACAACATGAACTAAAAAACAGAGTTCCAAAGTAAATCTTGCGAAGGTCACACCGCTGCAGGTCTTCTTGTTTTACGCTGAACCAAACTGATACTAAAAACCAAAATGTGTATGACTAGGTAAAATACCAGGTCTGCCCTGAATCTGATTGGCTAAACACAGACAGCTAGTTGTCACCATCACAGCAACATCAAACACTGATTGCAGTGTTTGATAGCATGTTTTGTTTTGTGAAGCTCCTTTCCGTTGGTATGACTGGATCTGCAGTTAATCTCTTTTTATTGACACCTGATACTGCAGGTAAACATGCAAAAACAGCAGCTGATGGTGAAGCAGTTATGCTGCAGTCTACTGCATGTCTGTTAGAATAACGATGTGAGTGTTTTCCTGCTGCTTTTCCTCCTCGGACAGTCGGGGAAAAAAAGAAGACACAATGACAATGAAGCGGTTAGGCTGGAAGTTTTATCTGAGCAAGTACGTCTCTCATTGGGCAGGAATTCAGCTGTGATGTCTGGAAAACATTTAAGTTCTATTTAGTGGATAGTATGCTGATTAAGATGTAATCTATGTAGAATTAGCCCATATATTAGATGTAGCTTCACATCCTATTTGAGCTGCATGTACAGACAGTGCAGGCGCTGCAGACGGTGCAGGCGCTGCAGACGGTGCAGGCGCTGCAGACGGTGCAGGTGCTGCAGGCGCTGCAGACGGTACAGGCGCTGCAGACTGTGCAGGCGCTGCAGACGGTGCAGGCGCTGCAGACGGTGCAGGCGCTGCAGACGGTGCA
>NW_006800058.1:571681-577398 GCF_000485575.1 Poecilia formosa | reverse complement strand
GGTGCAGGCGCTGCAGACGGTGCAGGCGCTGCAGACGGTGCAGGCGCTGCAGACGGTGCATGCGCTGCAGACGCCACGCTTTGGCTGTCATACCAGCCTTTAAACGCTTCTGCTGGGTTTCTTACTTTTAGTTAAACTTTCCAAGCTCCACTCTGTTTAATCACTCTACTCCTCACAACAGTATACAATGATAAACAGGATATTTCTTTCCCCCCCCCACCCACCTGCATGTGTAATGCTAAACCCACAGGCAGGAGAGAGACTCTGCAGCGACTCCAATAAGCCTCTGGGAAGGAGAAAGCAGGAGTGTGTTGTGAGGTTGGATCAAAGCCAGGTGCAAAGGCTGACATTCTGTATTAGGAGTTACAATCCTTCTTCCCCCAGCCCTCCTGACTGTGTCTCTGTCTGCCCATGTCCTTGTTTCTCCCTGTGGACCCACTGATGGGAGCTGACATTTGCCTCAATCCCTCTCGCTGTATCCGCTGAGCCCATTCTGAGCTCCCAGTCTTGTCTCCTAATGTTCTGACTCTGACTCTCTCTTTTCTCTTGCTGACCTAATCATCCTGCTGACCTCGTTTTCATTTACAACACACCTGATCCCGCTCCTGGAGAGTAAACAGCAGCATTTGCATGATATGGAACAACAAGTAGGAGATAAATAATTAGAGAGGTTTATTTTTTTTTTTTTTTTAAGCTGGAGCTAAGGGTGCATCCACACCAGTCCTGTTTGATTCGCTTTAATAGAACTCTAGATTTTTGGTCTAGAAAGTCCAGTTGGTATGCGGAGGTGTGAATGTGCCATCAAACTCTGATTCGCCTAAAAACCTCGGACTCAGTTTGGTGGAAGTGAACTCCGGTGCGGTTTGAATGTCCAAATGAACGCCAAGCGGACCAGAGACCGCTCAAAAAGTAGGAAGTGGACTATGACCCAGAGTGGAGGAAGTGAATGAAGCCGTCCAGTCTGTTTTGGCCACGTCTCCAGATATTGATTTAACATTAACAGCCTCGTTCAGATCAGCTCTTCTCTCTTCACAATGGAGGGTGGTTGTTGTTTGATGCAGGCGATTTCTGGTAAGCTTCCTAACATGGAACTGGTGTATGACATGTATCAGGGGAAAACATCAGCAATCGGGTAATATTTAAAACTTCAACAGAGTCCACACCTCCAGGAGCAATCATTTCTCAGTTGTGAATCACAGCGTAGAACAAAGAGCTGCTTTTCACCAGGCTATAAAAAGATGGTTCTGCGTAGAACTCACTGAGGTGTGTCGAATACATGTGTGCAACAAATGTTTTTTAGATTTTTATTCGTTAATAATCTAGACTACTGCGACAGACTAGCGACCTGTCCAGGGTGACCCCGCCTCTCGCTCTGAACGTTAGCTGGAGAGAGGCACCAGCAACCCTCCTGACCCCACTGAGGGACAAGGGTTTAGAAAATGAATGAATGAATGGATGGATGGATGGATGGATGGATGGAAGGAAGGAAGGAATAATCTTGACTGCATTTTCTATTTTTGTCCATTTTACTGCTAATACTACCACTACTTAGTAATGCTCTACTTCATATAATGCTAATTAAATACTGATGTTTGTGTAACAAAAATATATTTGTTACAAAAACTACTATGGCACACAACGTGTAAAAATAATGGAGACCAGTAATGTATTCATCCCATCTGCTTTCTACAGACATCACTGCCAGGGAGTTCATGGAGCTCCGAGGGAAGCAGCGTAGCCGCTACGAGCTGCTGGTGGACTTCCTGTCGGAGATGCTCTCCGTCCCACCGGGTGACGTTAACATCTTCAGCCTCATGGACGTGAAGGAGCGAATGCTGGACGTCCGCTTTGCTGTGAGCGCAGGCCCCTCTTTCCTGCAGCCGGAGAAAATGCATGGATACCTAGCCGCCCACAAACAAAAGGTAGGTCACTTTATACGTCTCGCAGGCTTTCATCCATGCCGACAGTCCTGGTAAACACAATAAAGTCTTGTCAGCTTGATTGTTTTGTTGGGGTCTCTGCTCTCACTGGACTGACAGCTCTGCCTCCTGAGTGGCACTCACATAATCTAGTCAACTGCACAGAGTAAGTGCACTTTCCACCTGTGGGTGTCGGTGCGACCGAGTCTTAAAAGCGGGGTTGTGCTCTCTGTTTGAGCTGACGTTTGTTTGGAGCTGCGCTTGTACCTGCAGGGCGCTGCGGTTCAGCTGGCAAAGTGCTTCTGCTGCAGCCATAGAGGTTGCTGGTTTGATTCCCGACCACTGCAAGTGTCAAAGTTTCTTTTACCATATTGACAAAGGTCATGACCTCGGTTTCCCTCACCTAATAACATGCTGACTTACACATGCTACTGACTTTAAGTTTGGGTGGACCTTATGTCAGTGTAATGCGGTAAAAAGTTTATATATTGAGCAATTGGGAGATGAAAAGGACCACTTCATTTAAATGGAAAAAAAAACACGAAAAAATCAATTCGTTCCTGTTTTCGTTCACTGGAATAATTATTTGAAGTTTGGGTTCAGGTAAATGTGGCTCCATTTGTAACTTGTTGATTCTGGTCGACAGTTTCACCCTCCCGTCCAATAGGGGGCAGTGATGGTCACTTTTGTCTGCTGCATACGTTTTGGAGGATTTTTCATCTGTTGCTCTTTTTGATTGTTGCCCTTGGTTGCTTGAAGCAAGCTCCTGTCTGTCCAATAAGTTTTGCTGTTCCAGTAAGTCCTTCAAAGCTGCAGGAGGTAACTCTTATGAAAATAAATATTTATTACATATTTATTAAAACTGTCATTTCGTCCTGACAGTAGAACATGAGACAGATATGGAGTAAAAAAATCGATCTCCTCTGCCTCCTCCTTGTGGTCCAACAGCCGCCTGCTGTTGTACACTGCTCCAAATCAGAAACAACCAATCAGAGGCTGGAGGAGGGGTTATAGGGTCAATCGTGTACGCACTTCTCACTCTATATATTTGGACAAAAACTGCATTTAACAATAATAAAAAAGTAACAAATAAAACTATAAAAAGTTTGAAAAGCAAAGTGCCTCTATTGGCTGATTTTATACATATTTAAACATCTATATTATATAATAAAACACTCATTTGTCCTTGTGCTGTTGCTTTTTTTCCCCAAACTAGACAAGAAAACATAAACAAGAAAACATAGTGGGTATATCAGGGCTTAGCAGTAGATAAAGTGTGAAGCATGTAGCCTTTCACTTCATTTCTTTCCCATACAGATCATTCATATTTCCTCTGACTTTCCTTTCCAGTGGGAAGGATAATCAGACGGATTACTCTATAACTCCACACACGACTGTTAGGGAAAATGTAAACAAGACGACGACGTAAACAGGATTAGAGAGTCCCGTCGTTTCACCTGATTGAGAACCACACAGTAATAGGTGGATTTTTTTTTAAGTGCGTGTCAGCGCACAACTGGGAAGTGAAGGAAACAGTTTTAGGAGCATAACGCAGCATGACTGCAAAAGTGCACAACGGTCAGTGGTGGCATTGAATGTGCATCCCCGTCTGAGAATGGCAGCGCTGTGAGAACAGCCCTTTCAGCCAGCAGCAGCAGGTAATTCTCCCTGAGGGTTTGTCTGAGACCGTTTGAACCTGAGTGATGACCCAGATCTGCTGCTAGCCACGCACAGGCTGCATCCGCCTGACTGGCTGTAGCCCGGAAAGAAGGCCTGGGATAACTTTGCTCTGAGTTTAAAAGGCTGGTTACCGTGCCGACACACATCCTGAACTTCATAGAGAGCTGTTAACGTTAACATCTGATCTAATGGATTGTGCAGATCTGCTAGCCATAAAAGAGAGCATGTGAACTTAAATGCTGATTTCAAAAGCATCTACAGAGAGAATACAGTTTTGGTTTAATTTCTGCTCTATGTTATGTCAGCAAGTAGATTTATTGAGCATTTAATGATTAATCAATGACTAAATTAATTGACACCTGATCTACTTGTGTATAGTTTTAGAAACTTGAAGTGGGATTGAGTCAAACTTTATTTCTCGCCATCAATGGCTTTATAAAGCTTTTATAGAATTTTGTTTTTAAAGGATGTTGTTTCCTCCATTGTTAGTGTTGAAATGTTCAAGTTAAGGTTACTTTAAATGAAATATCCATACAAAGCGAGGTCTGTCAGATGGAATTTCTTGTTTCAGAAGTCTGAGGAATCACCTGACCTCTGCTAGCGTGAGCCTTCAGCAGGTCGTCCTCCCAGGCTGCATTGTCTCCGTTCCACCGCCCAGAGACACGCAGACGGAGCTGGTGTCCTGGGATGGGCTGATGAGCCACACTCTGTTTGCATTTGCATGTCTGTTAGGGGGTAGAAACAGTCCAACCCGGTTATGGTTGCGGTGGTCAGTTCAGGTGAATAACCACAGTCAGCCCTCAGCCTTTCAGCCTTTCCTCCCCTTTCATACGGCTATCTTCAAGGATGACAGAAAGAGAGGAGCTGCAGCCGGGGAAAAACATGCATGGATAAAAATTGAGGAGGAGAGTGGCGTGGAGAGACAAGCCCGGACTGAGGAAGAGAAAGATGGGAGAGCACAGAGGTAGAAACTTTCAGGTGTGATTTGTGAGGAGAGCACAGAGCATTTCATCTGAATTCAGCCAAGTTCTCTGGAGAAGACATTGATCAGAATGAGATGTGAAGCGTGGCGAGGGGGAGGACAGGGGGAGAGGGGGAGGAGTGGAACGAAAGGAAAGCGGTGCAGAAGATGAAGCGGTGTTTATTATTAATGTGCTCAGTTCTCCAGTAATGGCTCAGAAGTAGATTGATATAAAAAAGAAGACCAGATTCTCTCCGTCCCTCTGTTTCTGCCTGCTGGAGCTCAGAACTGGGTCCGATCCCGTCCCTCTGGGCTCTCACTCCAAATCTATTTACCTGACATTAAACTTTGATTCTTAGTTTAAAAAAAAGAAAAAAAAGAAACATAAATAAAAAATGATGTTACTCATGTTCATCCTGTTAATTAACGCTGCCCAGACGGCCACATGGAGGGAACTAGAAGCTTCTGAATGCATTGGAGGAAAGCCCTAAGCCTGTAGCAATAAGTAGTAAATCAGTTATGATGAATTAAAATGAAAGCAATAAGCTTTAGGGACACCGATCCACTTTTTTCACTTCTGATACCAATATTTGAGTTTTAGTATTGACTGATACAGAAAAACAATGCTGGACTGACTTAAAACATTTCTCTTTTTAAACACAGACATAAATGTACTGAATTATAAATATATTTGATAACTTAAAAAACCCAGTAGCTTCACAACAAACCTTCTCCCAAATGGTTCAGAAAGGGCAATTAGGATATAATGTAAAATAAATAATAAAGCATCACATCGCTCAGTGCACAAAGCATAGAATTAGACTGAATAGATTGGCTCTTATGGATCGGGCACATTGTCACTGATGGCTGATAGAGATTTATTTTTAAATATCAAGACTGATACAAACATTCATATTGGATTGGCGCATTTACATTAATTTTCATTCCAATTTAATTTAATTTAATATTTTTTTAAAGAGCAATTTTATCCACAGAGAATTCACACAGTTCATTGAATTTATGGTTTAAGTTGTGTTTGGTTCTGCTTTCTTCATTATTTGTTTATGTATTTATTTTTTTTTTTAATATATTTTTATTTTAATCAAAACATCTTCTGGTTTTATTCTTAAGTGTTTTTATTATTATTATTATTATTA
>NW_006800058.1:498038-571586 GCF_000485575.1 Poecilia formosa | reverse complement strand
TTTTATAAAATTAAAGTGTACCGGCAAACTTGCATTAGTGTGATTTTATCAGTATAGTACTTGAAAAAAGCCTCAAACCAACAATATTATCATTCAATTTCTGGGACATTTTATTGTGCAGCAATAAATTGCTTCCACCAGCTGTAAGGAAGTCAAATTTTAATAGCTATAGAGGTTAATCCAAGTATTAATCCGTAACCTGTTACACAGAAATCTGAAGTTCTGAACACTGAAGAGCATCTCTGTCTGTGTTCCGTCTTCAATTGTGAGATTTATTCAGAAAAATTGAGACTGTTCCACTTAGCCTAATAACTGCTATAATATTTTAAAATACAAAAAGAAAAGTTTTCACCACTCAAACTAATGTAAAAAAAAACTTCTGCTGCCTTTTTTTGTGTCACAGAAACACGCATCCATGTATACAGACCAATTTATTAAATTAGGATAGAATGGTAAAGTCCATTTATTTCAGGAAGGAATAATGCGTTAATTAGACTAATTACACACAAGTGGGTGTGTGAAAGCCTTATTACTGTTATTTATGACGATTTTCCACTGACAGCTAATGAAAATATGACATTTAAAATGAGAATATTACACCAAACCGATAAAAACTGTCTTCCATGGGCTCCATGTAAAGTTTATTAATTACCTGCTTCCGTGATGTTATTTCCAAACTTTTATTCTGACAAGTGACCTGCATAAGGATGCATATTCTAATTTATTGGATGTGACCGTTTGATGGACAGAACACAGACTAAGAAATGGGTGTTAGCCAATGACCTTTGTTGTAGGAAAGTTTCCTCCAGCTGTACGATTAATCTTTTACAGTTGGAGTGTGTGGGTTGAGCCTCTTATAGTATGAGATGTACACTATTTTTATATCCAACAAATTTCAGAGTGGACAGTTTGTAAATGATCCAAGAACATATAGAGATCGTTCAACCCCTCAGGGTCTCTTCATCCTCGCGCCTGTCCTACAGGCAGCTTACCGGCAGCTTTTTAGAGACAATTAAGCGACTTTAACGATTTAAATATGACTGCACCACAAAGCAGGACTTGCTGGTAAATCAATAAGTTGCTGAATCTATGGCTTTGGCTGAAAGTTACTGTGTTAAACCAACTGCTATTTCTACTGCTGACAGCCAGAGCTGACATCAACAGATTTCTGTCTGTTGCAGAGTTGGCTGATGCGTGACCAAAGCTTTCCTGGAGCATATAAAAAAAAAAGAGTGTTAGAATATTAGAATAGCACGTTTCAGCAACAGGGCGGTTCAAAATGCTTCGTATCATGAGGACATAATTCAGTAACCAATTCTGAAACCAGCAACAAACATTATATTTTGTCAAGTGTCATCATCAAAATCGTCAAACAAATAAGACATCAAATATATTGATCCATGATCTATGTACTATAACCAAAGCAGCACTAAACAGCTGGGTTTTAATCAAGAAACCAGAAAACCTGAGAGGCCTGGAAGGTTGATGCAACAGTAGATCTTTAATGTATTTTGGTGCTAAGCTGTTCAGTGATTTATAAACTAGCAGCAGTATTTTAAAGTCTATTATCTCAATGGAAAGACTTTAGAACTGCATGATGTGCTCTATCTTACTGGTTTTAGTCAGAACACCAGCAGCAGCGTTCTGGATCAGCTGCAGCTGGAGGATTGATTTTATTTAGACCTGTGAGATGCTGTTGCAGTAATCAATGTGACCACCAATAAGCACATGGATGAGTTTCTTTAGAAACTCTCTTTTACTGATACATAAGTCCTCTAATTCTGGAAATGTTCTGCAGGTGATTTAAGGCCGACTTTGTCACTGTCTTTATGTGGCTCTGAATGTTCAGGTCAGAGTTCATCACTACATCCAGATTTCAGGCCTGATCTCTAGTTTCTGTCTGTGATAATTGAAGCTGTGTGTAGATTCTAGATCTATAACTCTATATCATTCCTCTTTAGGTCCAAAGATAATATCTTTAACTTTTGTTTAGCTGAAGAAAGTTATTGACTTGTTCTAAGCATCTGTTCAGTGATTGGATGGGATCAGAGCCACCTGGTGACATAACATAGAGCGCTGTGTCATCTGTGTAGCTATGGTAACTTATCTCATTACTTCTCACAATGTGAACTATCAGAAACAAGCAGCTATTAAACTCCAGGACTGAACCTTGTGATGCCTCACATGTCACTTCTGTTCACTCTGATGAAAAGTTTCCTATTTAAACAAAGACGTCAAGTATTTTACCAGAGAGTCTCCAGTCTCTGTCATAGTGTCTTCTACAAAAAAGTGCAGAGGTTTTATTGATATACATATTTAAGTGACTTCATAATTATCGACAGTTCATTCATGAGTGAATCACTTTGTTCAACATGGCCTTCTTTCATCTGCAAATTAATTTCCTGTCTGGCTGCACATTCCTTTCGCATCATCAAAGTTGAAAGAAGGCAGTGAATTAATACATTCAGCTTTGATTTGCCTGGACAGCAAAAACATTAATGATGCAGGCAGGTCACATTTAGGGAAGCCTCAAATGGGGGAAAAACACTTTAAATCAGCAAATATGCAGCATATCGCTTACATATTTAGTATAAAACATCAGTCAGCAAAAAGCGTGACCTATATAAAAAGCCCTTATCACAATTACAGTCACTATTTCAGCAGAGCCGAGTGAGGAAGTGTTGCTTAGCCGGCGCTGTCATTTCACACTGCATAAAGTCCATTCAGTCCAGAACATTGAGCATAAGCTGACCTGCTTTCATTTCCACTTTTTCCTCACACTGAATGTGTCTGTGTGGACGTTATCACCTAACGTCAGCTCAGCGGAAACATACATGTGCTGCGTCGCCTCTACAAGCCAATGACAGGACATCTTCATGCCTACACCACACACAGCACACACTCAGTTTCCACTCAATTTTCCCTTCCAAAGTGTTATCGCTCTCCTCAACCTTGAGGGTCATAAATTCCTCCCTGCCTGACCACCATGTAGCCCACTTTTCCGGACTATTGCACGGAAAACCACTGCACAGATTTTTTTTTTTCTTTTTTTGCTGTGAACTGCTTAGTGTACAGCACATGCTGTCGTGTGGCCACTTGCAGATTTTTTTCTGTTTTTTTTCCCCCACACCTAAATGTTTCAGATCATTAGGAAAATTAAATATCAGATAAAGATAACTTGAGTCATTTAAAATGGACCTGTGTCTGGATTAAACTGCCTGTTGAAATAAAGTATATTCAGATGTCTTGTGCCTATGGTTTTCACACTATAACTACTTCTTCAAGTGAAAAGAAATAAAAAAAAAAAACAACTGAAAAGTCAAATCCCACTTCCAGCTTAACAGCTGTTGAATTGCATGCACTGACAGGCCAAGTTGTTCCCGAACAGGCCAGCCACACTTTTAAGATGGCAGGAGTCAAAATGAATGACGTTGTTCTGGTGGGCGGCTTTTTTTTCTTTCCCTGCAACATTTGAGAAGAAAAACAAGCAAAGCAGAAGAAGTGGAACTCAGTCTCTCAGCGCAGCAGAGACCTGGGTTCATTACCAGGCTACAGTGCTTCTGCTTTTGTCTTTTTTACACTGATCCAACACAGTTGGCTGTGTGTGCGTGTGTGTGTGTGTGTGTGGGCAGTCGGTGAGGGATCGCTGTCTCTGTACTATCACCCTGCTAGTAGTTGGTGCCTGTGTAAAGGAAAATACATCCTATTGTGTGAGTCTGAAAGATAGAAGAACAAAACAAGAAGAAGAAGAAGAAGTTGTGTTGCCTGCAGTGATAACAACCAGAGAACATATCAGTGTCAAAAAGGGGGAGAAGAAAAAAAATGCTGCACAGCTCTTATTTAAGAGAGTACTGCCTGTGCTGCTGGAACTCTGATAAATGATGTCTGTTATTAGTCTGACACCGGTTGGGTTTTGTTTTTGCTCTCTCCAGCTCCAGTCCTTCCTGCAGGTCAGCGTGTTCCAGGTCCGGGTGGACGAGTGTCCCGGTTCAGAGTGCGCTGACTCCGGCGGCTGCACCAGTGTGCTGGAGGTGCGGGACGCACCCACGGTGGTGGACTGTGGCACCATGAGCCTGGTTTCCGTCATGGTGGAGTCCAAGGCTGTGTGCTCCTGCCCGGGACGGGAGCAGTCCCATCAGCCTTGCGCCTCGTATCCCAGAAACCCCTGCTTCAACGGAGGGCTGTGCGTGGACACGCAGCACGGCTACAGGTGGGTTCCTCAGGACCTGAGGGAGCGACCCGCAAACTTCTCCTGCTCTGTCGTCATCGTTCTGCAGCGCAGTATTGGGGCCATGCTAAAAAAAAACTAAGAAAAAAATGTAATTACAAGAGTTACCTTGTGATTTATTTACCAGAACAAAGTTGTAATATCAAAAGAATAAAGTCATAAAGTTGAACAGGAATAAAGTTGAAATATTGAGAATAAAGTCATAATAGTACGACTTTATTCTCGTAATTTTATCACAAGAATAATTAATGCTTAATGCTTTCAATTAAGCAAATTTATTTCCGTAATTCTGATTTGTGAAATCTTTTCGCCAGTGAGAGTGCAACGTCAGTCAAGTCTTTTTCATTTCTCAAACCTCATTTTAGTTAGTTTTTTTTTTTGTTTTTTTTTAACGCGTTACAAATAATAGTTTAGTTAGGTATCTTTTTGTGGTTGCATTATTTAAATGATTTGCAACAGAAGAGAACATTTTTACAAAATTTGATAAAAAATTATCAAAGCCACTCTTTCTAAAAGAGTGGCTTTGATACAGTATGGAATAATGTAAGGTACATTTAATGCAGGGACGGCATAATTCACCTTTGAATTTCCTTTTAATTTAATTTTCACTCTGTTTCTGTGTTTCAAATTGACAGTAAATTTTAAAATATCACTTGATAATTATGTGTCATTGAAAGATTGGAAAATTAATACCTGAACACCAACTATAAAATCTTAAAAAAATGCAAACAAAAAAGACTTAAATAAGCAACGTGGGGACCTGAGCCCCACCAGGCTCAGGTCCATTGCTGAGCCTGGTGGGGACACAAATAAAGCCTGGAGCCCCACCAGGCTTATAATACACTGGGAAAATCCTGGGTCCTACTTAGTTGCAGGTTTTTGTCTCTTTAATAAATGCTGATACTTTTGGAGTAATTAACACCTAAAATAATTATAATTGTCAAAATAAATGACACACTTTGAGTGAAGTAAAAAGACATTTCTACTCTGGCGGATGTGTGTTTTTCACATCCACTACATTAGACCCTTGTCCATTACAGCATATATCAAAGGTGTGGACATTTCCAAGTTATTTTGGAAGGAGTGGGTGGGATGAAATTTTAGATTTTTCATTAAGAGTGGAAAAACTCTCATATAACGAAGGTTTTCCTGAGATCAATTTCCTCTTTAGAGAAAAGCTGCTTTGCTTATCAGTTCTGGACACATTCCACTGCTGTACCCAGTGATGTCTGCACACTCTCCTTTCCTCCTGTGCAGCCCTGAAGGGCCATTAGGAGGAATAAGCTGGGGGCATTAGGAATTAGATAAAAGCATGGTAAATAAATGAGGACGGTTGTAAGCCTCCATTGCTGATCCCGCAGCTTTCGCGGGGTCAGACTGAGGAGCAGACACAAAAGAATTCCCAAACATTTCATATTATGAGAGAAGAGGCAGCGCCGGCTCTCAGCCATTCAGCCATCAGGACCATTCAGCATCTTGAAACGCTGGATTCAGACAAGAGTGTCTCAGAAAGTGGAATATCTCCATGGTTTATTAAGCAGAACTGGTGGCTGTGAAACCAGCCCCAGTTTGACTGGTGTTCCTAATGCACCTTCATCACGACTCACTGATTGCTTGTTGGACTCAGTTCATAATGTGGCCGGGTTTTATCTTGCATCGTGTTATCACATGGATCTCTGGGCAAGTTTCATTCTTTTTCAAAGAACCAACAAGAGACTGTGAACCTCAACTTGTTGGTCAGACTGCGGACCAGCTGGCTAGGTCAACAGAACCCACATCATATGTTTATGTTGTTCTAAGTTACAAAGATTGTTTGTTCTGTCTCCCACACACAGACAGAGGTGTGCATGAAGTTTAGAGTGGAAAAGATAGACAACAGGTAAAAAAAAGAAACAATAGGACTTAGCTACCTCAACCTCTAATGTAGTTGAGACATGGTTGCAATATGAAATTCGACTGAAGATTCAATCTAAAATGATGGTGGTTTAATCTACTACTGGTCAAAATACACATATGCTTTGTGTGCAGGGCCAGATGTAAGGGGATGGGGGCCTGTGGGCTTGAGCTGATTTATAGGCCCCTTCCCGCATCAATCTTTTGGAAATATTTGAAAATTGGACCTTGGCTTTTAAAAATCACTTTATCTGTAGGGGTGGGACATTAGTGCATTTATTTTGATTAAATAATTACATGGATATTAGCAGGCTAAAACATTTTGGCTACATCTGCAAACAACAACAATGAAAAACAAAGCTGCTTCTTTTGATTTGTTTTCCTCCAAACAACGATCTGGTAGGATGCTGGAAAAGACAGTTGTTGGATGTACAGCAGGAGAGTTTAAAGACGTCTGGGCTGTAGAACTTTTAGAACAGGTTTTCAGGAGATCTCTAAAAGATTAACAGAACCCTAACACTTTTTGTCTGTCTGACTTGCTGTCAATATGTCTGTAAACCTTCTTCTTGTCTTGAAACGCTGGGAGTAGGTCAGCCGCCCTCTGCTGGTTAAAGTTATTTTAAACAGAGCCTCTGCTTTAATAGGATAAGATTGTGTGGGTTATATACGCACCAGCAGGATGTTTTGTTTTTCACATGCATCTCTTACTTGAGTAAAGAAGTGAAAAGAACATTGCAAAGTTTCTATCTCAGGATGAGAGACAATAGGGCTAAGTTTGGCAGTGTTTCACAAGTGGTAAAAACGGGATGGAACCAATAATTTTACATGATTCTCAAAACTTAGTTGAACATTATCCCCAAATTTTTAACAGAAGATTGAGCCAAATAACCAAGGGGGCTCAAGGACCTGCTTTATCTTTGCAGTTATCTTCCCTGTTGCAAAACTAAAAACATTATGCAAAAATGAAAGACATAGTACAACTCTGACATGCTTCTGTTTCCTGGTGTTCTAAATAGAAAGAAACCTCTCACACTCTCCTAGATGAAAGATGTTAGCTGTCACATAACGCCGCTTCTTGTGCCAAAGACTAAATGTCTCTATTAGCATAAATGACTGTAAACAAGACCATGAGTGAGGTGAACTCCTTTCAGCACATCATTAACTACATATATTGTTTATGACATGAGCGAATTCAAGTCTTGGTGAGTTAAAGGAAACATGCTGACCCTGTTTGATGGCGGCGCCGTTCAGCCCGATGCGCTGCGTTATCCTCAGGCTGCGCTCTGCAGACGTGGAAGTGATGGGCTCTTTGCAACCAATTACATCTAACATCAGTGACTGGGATTACACTTTTATCACATTCTTTACTTTAACAGCATGAATGCAATGCAAACTATACTTTATGACATTAACAAACAGTTCTTACACTGGCGTTTGCTTAAGAGGAAAGTGGAAATGTTCCTTAGAAATGTGACGCAGCTTCGCTCTGTCGTCTGGTCAAGGCATTGTTGTTGATTTTGTCCTAAATCTCACTTGCATCGAATACAGTTGAAAAATGACCATTTCTAAAGTTAAAAAACACACATGTTAGCTAATTATATCAATCTTAGCACAGTGGCATTACTGTTAGAGATGTAGCTGTTTAGTAGCAGCGAGACAAAGTAACTGGTGGCTGTTGATAAATGCTAATGGTATGACTGTGTGAAATCTAGTAATGAAAGCATGAGTCAGTTTAGACCAGTGGTTCTTAATCTTTTTTGAGGTACCGAACCCACCAGTTTCTTATGCGCATTCACTGAACCCTTCTGTAGTGATAAATAAAATATGATTTCCCCCCCACCCCAAATTCAAGACATAGGGGTGACCCAACTAGAGCCTCTAAGTTGGGTCTTCTGATCACTAAGTTTTCTTAAAAGGTAGAGTCTCTGAGAACAGTTCTTCAAAATATAGTCAGTGTTTTTAGCAAAGTTGAGCTGACTGTCCAGGAACAACCTAAGGTATTTAAAATTTGCCACTGTTTCAACAGGTTGGCCATCGAGAGAAACTTGAACCACTTTAAGGTCTTGTTTAGATCATTTAATTAGCTCTACATTCTTAAGAGAATGAAATATTAATAATAAATAAAGACTTAGCGGTATTCTGATTTAGTAATGTAATTATATTAGTTGTGTTACCAGCCCCACGCCACTAGAGGCAGTAGCAACCCCGAAAAGATGCGACTAAGGAGCAGATTTAGAAGTACAACAAACGCTGAAGTAATTAAAGACACAAGTTCAAATCCATGCTGAGAGTGGAACTCCTTCAATCAGTGCTCCTCCGCAGCTCTGATTGGCTCAGCAATGTAACGTGATCCTCTGCAGCAAGTGATGGCAAAGCGGCGCGTCATCATGACTTTACACAAGTGTTTCTTTACCTCCGCGGCAGAGGCTCCGCCGAACCCCTGAGACCGACTCATCGAACCCCTGGGGTTCGATCGAACCCAGGTTAAGAACCACTGGTTTAGACACAGACACCTTGGAATTAGTTGTCATAAAATAATACTGAAACAACCTGAAAATTTCTGCTTAAAATGATTTCGTCATGAACGGTGTGGTTGGTGCGGTGGTGAGGAGAGACGCTGAGACCCAGGTTATGGTGATGATGAAGATTTAATGATAATAAAGCACACAAACAGTCCAAGGCAGGCAGCACGGCAGGAACAAGCACGCAGCTAAATACCGGTAGCAACTGTCAAACGGACTAGACGGAACAAACAAACCAGGACTTAACAGTTCTCCTGGCGAGTGATACAAAGCAAAGACGATGACGAACGACGACAAGGACCCGACGAGGAACACAGACAACAGGAGGGTTTAAATACACACGGGGTAATCAGGGGAATGAGACACACCTGGGGAGCAATCAACGGGGAGGACAGGACAGAGACTCACAGGAACACAGGACTGAACACAGAGAACTCAAAAATAAACATACGGAAACACGGAACATGACAGATTTAGTATAAGCAGATTTTATCCTTCTGAATTACAATTACAAGTTGAACAAATACATGAAACTGAAGGCCCACACACACATACACCCACGCACACACATCTGCTTAAGATTCATTGTTGCAGATGAACAAAAGCCTCCATCACACGTGTCCACAAAGCTTTCTTCACTGGACATGCAGAAGGTAATTTTACCCTTCGGCTTCGTTTAATTAGAAGCAGAGAGTGAAATGGCCAGGATGGGCGTCTGGCTGGCAGGGCTAGCATGTGGCTCACTGCTGGACCTCACTGGCTTGATGTTAGACTTAATCCCAGAATTATTTACCATGCACACACATACACAACCACACATACACACACAAACACACGTAAATTTACACTTACATGCAAACGTATAGGTGGTGGAACTCCATTCAGATTTTTAATGCAGTTAGGGGTCGAGATTCAGGGTCTGTAGCTAATCACGTTTTAATGGAAAACTAAATAAGCAAGATTTTCAATTGAAAAACTATTTCTGCTGCTAAATCATTGAATAAATAGACATATGAGTTCAACAACAGATGCTTATTGTTTTTCTGTTATTTAAGTTAGTCAACCATCAGATTTATGCAAAGTGTTATTGTATCAATTCATCTTTCTGGTGTTTCAGGAACTCCTGATCATTCATGAAGCTTCTTCTGTGGCCTGTTGATGCTGATGTTAGCATTGAGGATGTCTGTGCTGCTGCTGCGTGTTTAGCTTTAAGATGCTATTTTAACCTTGAATAGTTTCACCTCTAGGTTAACTGCTTTTAGTGCAACTTGAGCACAACAATAGTCTTCACCAGCATCCCATCAGATCAGTTTAGAAGCAGAAATTAACTCCTAGTGGGTCAAGAGAAGCAGCTTTGTCATCCAACACTGTGGTTTTTGTGGATGTCACTTGTGTGTTAGATTTACAGGCAGACCAGAAAAACATGCAAATACAGAGGTTCCTGTCAGAATTTTGGTTGTATAAAAACACACACAAAAAGTGATTCCTTGCATTAAAATTTTTAACATGTTAAATTAATGAAATTTTTATTAATTCCATTAATAGAAATCAACACATTAAAGTTTCAGCTTTAAAGAATATTTAGTTTCTATGAATCTTTTTTCTTGGATTGTGTAACCTGATTTGCAAACTGCTTTACATCATTTGAGCTTTTCTGTGTTTGTGATGATTTAAAGAGAATCAAACATTTAACAACTAGAAACAAAAATCCCCCCAAATATTTAAAACACAAATAAACCAAAAAGTTAACTTGAAACAATTATCTCCTGGTAATTTCATGTCTTGCACTGATTTCTGATTACAGGCCTTCTTTTTGAGTGGCAGCCTGCAGTACAGTGAGCACATAGCCACCAGCTAATGACAGCATGTGGGCGAGCGGACTTAAAAAACACAGCTCTCAGTAGAAATTACTGTCTGCTTCCTCCTTCTTTTCTTTCTCTTGGCAAATCTGGGCAACACTCATAAACCAGCTTGCTTTTCCAAACACAGATCTGATACATGCAGTCTTGCAACACAAACTGAGCAGAGATTGGCCTGCTCTCATTTCCTGTGTGAGGGACCGTAGGGTTGGACATTTATTTGATCTTTTTTTAAGAAGTACATTTTGAGCTTTCATGTGATCAATACACCCACAGCTGTGCTCCAGCAGAGTTGCTAGTTGACCCAACCAAACCAAGCTGAAGACTAAACTAATTTCAAGGCAGAAAGAAGTCACTGAAACTACTGATCCCCAAAGGTTAGATGCCCCAAAAATGTTCAAAAATGTAACAAATATAATTTCTTTTGGGGCCTAGGTGGCTATCCGCAAGGGGAGTGATGCGCAGGAAGTGCATAGTTATAAATCATTGATTGCACATTACTGCTCCAACACAAAGTCTTAGACTGGGAGAATATCCTGCCATCCATCCATCAAGCCGCCTGTCTGTTGGTCGTATACTGTTTTATCCTGGTTGCTGTGCCAACAGCTTTAGCAGATATCCCCAGACAACCTTCTCCCTGCGTAGCTCCTAGAGCTCATCTGATAACTGATATAATCTCTCAGTGAGACAGAGGGAGATGTGTCACATCACAGTAGGACATGACATAAACACCTCTACTGAAGATTTCATCGAGCTGGCTCCTTTTGGACAGAGACGTTTCTCCCTAACAGTCAACCAGCTCACTACGTCTCTAAGAGGAAACTCATTTCAGCTGCTTGTGTTGTGTTTCATTTAGTGGCAGAACTAAATCATTATGCACTTTGAGTGGCCAGAGAGTGGGTAAAGCTTTATCTGGAGATTCCTACACTAATAAAGAAAATACACAGTTTTTCTGATCTTGTATGTAAACAACATGCCTTCTTCTGATTAATATGTCATTGTGCAGAAGAGAACCTTCCAACCTGGCGACATGTCGATGATGTCAAAGGCAGAACATCAAACTGTAGGACATCATTCTTGTCATGATGTGTGGTTGGGGGTGCGGTGAGGATGTACGCCTAGGACCCAGGTTGTAGAAGAAAATGATGAATTTAATAAATAAGTCTCACACAGTCCAATACAGGCGGCATGGCAGAGAGTTTAGCACACAGGTAATTACCGGTAGCAACTGAAATACTGAGGACTGAAAAACGAGAGCTAACGCTAACCTGGACTTCGCAGTTCTACTGGAGAGCATAGACGTTAGACAACAACTGACAGTAGACGAGGACCCGACAAGAGACAAAGACAACAGGTGGGTTTAAATACACAGGGAGGGTAATCAGGTAACTAGACACACCTGGGAATCAATCAACAGGGAAGACAGGACAGGAAAAGGACTAAACACAGAAAACCTCAAAAATAACTACGCAGAAAACACAGAACACAACAATTCTTGAGCTTTTGGGTGTATTCACACCAGTTCTAGTTTGTTTGCTTAGAAAGTCCAGTTTGTTTGGGGAAGTGTGAATGGGTAATTCAACTCTGATCCAGATCAAAAATCTGAATCCTATTCCGCCTACAAACCTGAGTCTGTGTTTGGTTGATGATTCAAATTCAAAAGTACTTCTTTGATCCCAAAGCAGGCAGGAAGGATCTCTGGTAGCGGTCTGTATTACAGTGAATTTGAAGAAGCCTCTGACTGAAGACACTAATTTAAATTTTACAAACAGCATCCCATGTTAAACAGGACATACCTCTTACAAAATAGAATGGGTCATTTATTCCTCACCAGAAATGTCTTCATTTATAACAGATGTAATAGGATTTCTGCAGTTTTTTGGGATTTATTCATACTTCTTGACTTTCCCAGGCGAGCCTGCAGTCATATCCAAGTGATGTTTAGATGTTTAGAAAGCTAAACATTTGAAGGAGTCACCCGGGGGACATTTAAGGGAATCTTGTTGCCATGGTTTGGGTCCAGTAGTCACTGGACAGGAAGGAGTCACTGCAACCAGTACAAAGCTGTTCTGTTTGTCCCCACATACATTGTGTAGTGAAACAGTTTGACCTCTGACCTGGTGTTCTCTTCTAGTATCATATTTCATTGCCAGTGAATCTGAGGTTTAATTTAGGAAAATACAACCCCGAAAAATAAAAAATAAGATTTTAAGCTTCTTTTGCAGTTGTTGCAAAAGCAAGTTCATGATATCAGCTGTTGTTTAAATAGAAATGTGGGACATATTGCTTTATGAAGTATGAACCAAACAGATGTCAGGGTGAGAAGAAGGTGAAATAGGTGAGATTGCCAGGCCTGGGTCACAGCTGCTGTATGATTGTCATATTTCCAATAACTCCAGAGTACCTGAGACCCGCAACATCTGCTGTGGGATCTCTGAGAGGAGACTAGATCAAATGTGGGATATTAGAAACTGAAAAACTTAAATTAGAATGTGGAAGAGAGGAAGAAATAGAGAAATTTAAGACCAGGAAGGTGTGTCAGCGGGAGGATAACAGAAAGGCAGGGAGAAAAGAAAATAAAGTTTGTGGATGTTGAGGAAAAAGAGCAACATGAGGTGAGACGAAGAAAGATGGAAAATGTTTTTGTGGGGTAAGAAGACAAAAACAGATGACAATATATGATAGGGACCAAAATGGGAGTGAAGATAAAAGGTATAAAAAAAACTAAACAAAACAAAAAAACATAGTGCCAGAGAGGAGAAGTGAGGTGGTACGAAATAACACAAAGAGATAAGAATTAATAAAAAGATAAAAGTGCTGCAGGATAGTTTTCTGCTTCACGGGCTTCCTGATACGACCCCACCCCCAACACACACAAACAGATCACAAGTCACGACTGAAGGGAGAACATGTAGATAATCAATGCACTGGGATTAATAATGAGATTTCAGGAGCAAGACAGTTAAAGGGGGAGGGCTGGGATTACGGCACCCCGGCCCAATTTCCAGCTGACAAGGAAAGTAGCAAAACAAAGCTGCCGTAAGAGGATTGGAAGGTTTGAACCAAAAACCGTCTCAGATTGTGCACAGAGAATTAGCGTGACATTACAAAAATGGAAATACAAGCATGTTGCTTTTTCCTTGGGTCTTGATTACACTTCACTGAAGATATTTCTGTTCAAACAACGGACATCCATGGATGTCATTAGCCAGTTTTTGTCCCTACATAGTCTGAAAAACATGTTAGATATCAGGGATTTTTATCATTCATCATATCACATATGTCACAATGTACACAGAAAGGCCAAAACTGAGACTCCGGCTGTGGTGGTGTTACTGCTAATCATTACTTCTGTTTTAGGGTGGGATCATTATCCTGCTGCATGACACAACGGCTTACTAAAGATCAAAACAAAGAGGTTAAAATTTGTTAACTGACAATGACAATACCCACATAAACACATGCCATGAATCACTGAACTAGGGTATATTTTATCATGTCGAATAGTCATGTTAGTGAAAGTCTGTGTAATATGCCCCTAAAATCATGGACAGCGTTTTGTTTGTGCTCTGGATTTCTCCTCATTCATGTCTGAAGAAACCAGACAGAAAACTGAGAATAGGAATAAAAGAGGATCTGGATGAGAAATGAGCTGTCTAGAAAACACCAGTGAGACCAAGTGTGTGTGCACGTGTGTTTGTGAGTGCAATAGCATACTGACGAACTGGAGAAGAAGTTTCAGTCTGAAAAATCTATTTATTCAGAGCGGAATAGTCCATTTGAAGAAGTACTTTTGATCTCTGAACAGTGTGTGAAGGAGGCAGTGCCGCCACTCGTAACTTATTACACACAGAGTACTAAGTGGCCTGGGAGAACCCAGACCACTTAGTGCCCCCAGGGGCACCCCAGGGGCACCCCAGGGGCACCAAAAAAAATCAGGTTTTTAACATAAAAACTACATGTGGCTGACACTGCATTCAGAGCAGCAGTGTGCGCTGCTCTGTAGCGGCTGGAAGTGATAGAAACGGGATGAAATTATTTTACTGTTGTAGACAAAAAAACATGTAGCTATTTATCATTTTACATGCGGTTATCCACCACTGAAGCAACAACATACTGCTCTGTACAAATGAAGAACATGAAGGAGGCAGACCCTGGACAGGTTGCCAGTCCATCGCATGGCTCTGATCTCTTTCCTTCACAGGATTTTGTTTCTATACACCTGTATGCTCCAGACCAGCAAACCTCTCAAACTCATCATATCATAGATTTGGTCAGCCTAAGTCTTACCAAATCATAATAACCATATTTATGATTAGAATATTACATCAGACTTATAAATAAAACGGTTTCAATACATAAATGTAGGTGTAATGACAAATATATTTAATATCTGCTTATTCCATACGAACCGCATCAGAATGCATATTCTGATTTATTGAATATGATTGAAAAATATGGGGAGACGGTTACAGAAACCTGTGATAAATACATGTAAACAGTTGGTGTTAAAGAATAGGCTGCAAAACCAATAAGCATGGCTAACAGAAGTTTTATTTTGGACCCATTAGTCCATGGAGACCAACACAAGCACATCATACTTTGTAATATAATATGTCATGTCTTCATTCTAGCCCTGCTGCACTTTTTGAAACAACTTTACATCTGAACAACAGCATCTGACACCATAACTAATTACCGCTCACCTCTTTTATAACTGATTCCTTTTTCAGCTTCAGTCATACTTATATCTACTCATTAGCTTCGCTCAGCGCCCACCGGTGCAGCAGCTAATTATTCCCCTACACCAGCTCGCCGTTCCAGGAGTTCAGCTGTTAGCGAACAGGGTTCAGGATGTGGGGTCGGCGGTGATTTTGAGCGCGCAGCGGCACGTCCTGTCATCGGTGTCACGCTCTTCTCTCGGTGCTGGTAGAGAGTGCTCTGTTGGCGCTGCAGTTAATAACGCTTTAGGGTCCGGGTTACACAGCATTCCGGCATGGGGTCGTGTGGTGTTTACAAGTAACAGGATTTCTATGATTGGACATGGCTGTTTGATGATCACTGGTTTAAAACTGTTTGAAAATGTTAACACAAGCAACATATTTTACACTGTCAGGTTATTTTTGCTTTTTTCCAATCACAAAACCCAACCGAGTCAGAAAGGGTTACGAAGCAGATTGAAACCCAGAAAGCAGAGACTGAAACAAGCACACAGTGCTTCCACAGAGAAAAGGTAAGAGGTGCATTTTGACAGGAAAACGGTGTAAATGAGACCTTGAACGTCTGAAAATAGTGCAAGAAGAGTTTCCTGGTGATCCAGTGATTTCCCTCCCTGCGGCTTTGCCACTAATGAGAACATCTGCATCTGTGGAACATACGGAGTGTGAGTGATCGTCGGAAGGGGAGCGTCGCCTGAGAGGCGGATGCAACTGTGAACTTACAGAGAGTCGGGGGTTCAACACGCTGCCAGAATCTTGTAAAAATATTCGACAGAAATGGGATCCAGAAACAGTGATTGGGAGGGAGATTGTGCTTTTTAAGTTACATAACCGACTTCTCTGGAAATGCCACTAAAAGCCAAATTACAGATTTATTGCATTTACTAATTCATATAATTTCTTCTTTTTGATTTTTCCTTCTTCCCAAGGTGCCAGTGCCCTGCTCAGTTCGAGGGACCTGAATGCCAGCAGAACAAGCACAGTTTCCATGGCAATGGCTATGCTTGGTTTCCTCCAATGATGCCTTGTTTTGAGAGCCATGTGTCGCTGGAGTTTATCACAGACGTGGCTGATGGACTGCTGCTGTACAGCGGCCCACTTGCACAGCTGCAAGCCTGGGACCACGAGGACTTCATGGCCATAGGTAGGATGCAGAAACACTTTGGCTCAATAAAGAGAGGAAATGCTTTCAACCTTTTTATTTATACAACATTGCAGTGGAAGGTAGCTGCACTCTGAATAAAATTAGACCAGAAAGTCTGCCAAATGTAAGGGAAAGGTGACATTTCTCACTTTAGAAGGAGCCAGGGACGGTTCTTAAATCACTACCTAATTAACTTCAGCCTTCCACTTTGCAAGACCTGACAATATGATGAGACTGTATGCTTCCATCACATCAAAACTAGAGTTTATGGTAATGTAAGGGAATTGAATAACTGAGATGTTTGGTGAGGTAGAGTACTAAGGAAAAATGGATGGATTAGGCTGAGGTGTATTCCTTGTCCTGCACATTTGGTAAAACTATTTTTCTCCAGCTCAATTCTTTATCTTTAGGGAGTTAAGTTTAACACAGAGTTGTTCGGTGAATGCAATGAAAGTCTGACTGAGTTGCAGGGAAATGACTGCACCATCCAGTTCACTGAAACGGTTGAACGTCTGTCGGTCTGTTAGACCACGATCCTGTATTGGTGTGTTTTTATATCGCTGCTGAAATACGAACACATGGTTCCTTCCTGAACTAAAGGGCGTGGTAATTTTATCAGAAAAAACTGCAGGCATCCGGTTAAAGATGAGCTCAACTTACAGTTCTTGATGCAAGGAAACTAAATGGTCAGCAAACATCACACTTATAACTCATCTTAATAATGCAGTTGCTATGCTGTCGAACTACTGCAAGCTACTACAAAAAAAAAAAGTTCTGCCTCACACTAGACCTCACAAACTGTGATTGGCTGGTCAGCCAATCACAGTCCAGACAAGCCTACATGGCACAGTCCAGTGAACTTGTGGTGTTTTCCACACTTCCTTTATTCCCTCCTTCCTTCTTTCCAGTTGTACATACATGCAGTAATGATGTTGTATTTTTTTTTAATATATTTTAAAATTAACATACACAACTAAATATCTTAAAAGTTGAGTTTGGAAAAAAAAAATTACATGAAAGCCCTGAAAGCATAACATCTCCCTAAAATGGGCCCAAACTCATGATTGAGTGCTATTACACAGCTGCATGATGGAAAACTTGCATGCCCATATTTTATCATACTTCCCCTCGCCTAGATAATGTGGTGAACCAGATATTTCACAAAGATTTATGGCGGATTGTCCGTACCATTGTCTGGAGTGACTGCACCCCGATGCAAGGCTGTAGAGAAAAGAACAAGTTGGCAGCTACAAAAGGACACCTCAACCTATATACTGTTACATATGTGGACTTCATGAGGGGAAGCAGAAAGTTTCGGCAGAAAAGAACTTCCTGTCACGTTGAACTCCAAGAGGTGAGCAGAGAAGACTTGGTGGGAGTTTCTCACCGACGTTGTTATCACTGCTGTTCATTCTCCAAAGTGAGGCGTTACAGATGAGAAAAAGTTGCATAAATTTAATTTTGTGTCTGTGACGTTTGGAGTCAAAATGACTGACCTCTCTTTTCTCACTGCAGCTGTGTTCACAATGTTTTAAGAGAACAAAGCCAGTTTAATAGAGAGCAGGATTTATAGACAGATAAAACGAGAGCAGGAAGTGTTGTAGATCTTGGTATATTTAGTGTTTTAATCTGATAGACTAACACCTCCTCATATCTCTTGCTATTCCGTTCCTTGCACCGGTCCGCTCTCCTGGGAGAGATGCTGTTGTTCTATCACTGCCAAAGTAATAAGTGTGGGAGGGGAGGTCCGTAGGGAGAGTCGGGTGTGTTGTGTGTGTGGTGCGTGTGCGTGTGTGTGTGTGTGTGGATGTTTGGGTGCATGTTACCGGCAGGTTTGCTGTGTAATTCCTGAATGATTTCATTTTGCTCTCGTTGTTTTGTTGCAGAGGGTGTTTTGGGGTTTATTGGGTCGTAAAGACTTAGGATTAGGTTAGTTGAGTCGTTAGTGGGATCCATGTGCAGTGTGTAATTAGTCAGGCTGTATATATTTAGAGCTCTAATTAACTTGTTTCAAGGTTGACCTGGTGCATGTAACAAACCCATCAGGGAGCCCAGCCTGTGTTAGAGGCTCATGCTACAGAATTATGGACGGCATAACTGTTTTAATCATCTTTGTGTGTTTGGAATGTACAGAAAGAATAACTGCTCTGAATAATCTCCTGTATCTTGTTCTTATTGAAAGTTGCAGCTAAAATTCGATGCCACTCTGTTTTTGTTTGCATTTTGTGAAGAAGGAAGTTGTGATCAGTGCCATTTGTGTCATTTCCTTCAGTGGTTCTTGGTGCAGCGCCCCCACAGGCAGGGTAATGAACAGGTTTTTCAATAGTTTGGATTGTTTGACAAGGTGCAGTGTGAAAGTGAACCATACCAACTGAAAATGGAACAAATGTTGCAATTTTGCTCCCTAATTGAAGCAAATTTGCCTGACTATCAAGTGTGAAAACACCCTAACAGTCATGTTTTTGTCTTAATGGTGACTGTTGCTTTTTGAGGACATTCTGGGTCTTCCCTGGAATCCCATTTCAGTAGAATGTATCCAGTCATCTATGGATCCCAGACGACCTCAACTTACTCCTTTCTGCTTTTATCCAACCTTTCTGCTAAAATTACCAACAAACCTTTAATTTTCTTAAAATCTAAATGTTACCCGCTCTGGTGTAGGTGACAAGTTCAGTATATTACCATGAGAATCCTGCCTGGCTCAAATAAAGCCTCTTTGGAGTCTTAAAAACTCAACGTAGCTTGTATTCAACATAGTTGGGTAAACTGTTAAATATATTGTGAATGGAGTTCTAAATGTCTTACTCTCACTTTAATGTGATAAAACTCATGGCTAGAATATGATGGAATCATACCTCTTGGAGTAGGTTCAGTCAATTGTTTAACTTTGTGGAAGGAAATAAGTGCAGTTAAAACAGAACGCTTCCAGATCTGTTCACGCTGATGCACCTGCTAACAGGAAACAAAGGCAAAACAAGCGAGCTGGCAGCTGAAATATTGAAAGTGAATCAAAAAGTTGTTCAGGAAGAAAAATCAACTTGGAGTGTTACCAAAAGTATTGCTTTCTTTCAGCCAGCAGAGCTTAACATTCGAGGAAAGTTCAGATAAAATAGGAAGCCATAGTACAGAAAACGGCTTGGGAATAGAAAGAACGAACGAGGGGTCGTGCTTTATGTATTAAAGGGACAAGATTATTTAAAATCAACTTATTTGATCTTTACAACATGTTATAATGTTACTCCTTTATCATAAACATACCCGGAGTGTTCCCTTGATACTTTCATGCCTGTATATGAAATCTTTTAATCTCCATGGCAACCATTCAGCTGTACAAAACACCTGGTTGGACCCAGCAACTCCTTTGAGGCTGAGCTCCTCCTCAGAGATGCAGTTTCCAAGCTTCAACCTCACAGATCAGCCCTCCAACGTGACTGCCCCACTCAGCTCCTTCAGACTAACCAGCAGCAATTAGCAAACACCCAGTGGATTTGCACATTTCCTGAGCTCATTATTGGAGTTACTTCTCAGTGCAACACTGGTAAAAATGTTGTTAAAGGGTTAATAAAGGAGCCATGTTATGATGACTTCTTGAAAGCAGGGTTTCAGAAAGAGCAGGAGTTTTAAAGAGACAGAGGCCCAATTTCAAGGTGTTAAATTACAAAGTCAAATTTCTTCTAAATCATATTTGGACAACTGAAGGAAACGTAGTTACCTGATTGAGCTATGAAATGGCACTATGTGCCTGGAAAAAAACATAATACTGCTCCCCTTAAAACTGTCAGAAAATATAAGAAAAAATGACTGATCTTTATGTCTGTTGTTGAATATTACAAAAATTTACCTGCAGATTTTTTGGTTGTATTTTTATAGGTTGGAAGGGATCCGGTTTGTCCTGTTCACATTCCTCATTGGCTTTTTCTTCAGTACAATACTTACATGTACTATGCTGCAGAGCTGTAGCTCTTCCAAAGCCACCCACTCAACCAACCCTGTTTTCCTGCCGAAGGGCAGCTCGGCCTGCTGTGCATGCCAGAGAAGGTGGAAACCATTCGCATAGAAACACTGTCAACACAGCAGTGTGCTATTTCCAGTCTTTAGGCACTTGGAAAACAGGATATTACATGGATTGAACAGAGTGTAATGTGTGTGTATGTTGAGGCCAAAACGGTATGAAAAAAAAAAAAAATTCTCGGCTGACCTCTGGTAGATATTGAATTTAAAATCAGCATACTTTCAGTAAAACATAAGGCCTTAGATTAGCATAAATGTGTTTTAGATTTAAGGTGGTCAAAACAGTTTCCACATCCAGAGATCTAGATTTACCGCACTTCATGAAGGATTCATTTTTTTATTGACCAATGGTGAACACATATTTTATTCATGGGAGTAACAACACAGAAAAAGGAATCATAAAGTTGAACTCATGCCACTTGATCCAACAACATTCTAGCGTAGAATGGCTGCTTGGGTTTCAAAACATAACACTTTGCCTTTGGATAATACTGCACAAACTGTTTAGCTTATTTGTTAGTCAGTAATATAGTGCACATTGACAAAAGTATTATTGATTATTAAGGATTATGTAAAATCAACTTTTTTAAACTTTACATCATGCTATAACACAGGTGTCAAACTCCAGTCCTGGAGGGCCACTGCCCTGTAACTTTTAGATGTGCCTCTGCTGCACCACAGCTGAATAGAATAATTAGGTCACTAGCAAGGCTCTGGAGGACAGCGGCCCTTGAGGACTGGTGTTTCACACCCCTGTGCTATAATGTTATTCCTTCATCAAAAACATACCTGAAGTGACACTTTGATTCATTCTTGCATGTTTGAGAAATCCTTTAATCTCCATTGCAACCATTCAGGGATCCCTAAACACTTGCTCACACAATACGCCACCTATTTACCCAAAACTCCACCTTGGAGCTCCCACCTCCACAGAAGAGCCTCCCTCCCCCTCCTCACCTCACCTTCTCCTCAGTTCCTTCAGACTAGTGTCAGCAGCAATTAGCAAACACCTGGTGGATGTGACAAACTGAGCTCATTATAGGATGGTTGTAAACGGCACAATGGAGAAACGTGATGACTGTTGACGGTGTGTGTTGGAAAGGGTAAAGAGACAAGAGACCATTTTCAAGTGGTAAGGTACAGCTATGATGCAAAATAAATTTTTCTGTCCAGTTATTTTTGATAGACACATGATTTTCATAACAACTGAAGGTAACAGTTATGTGATTGATGCATGGACTGGCACTAAGTGTCTGGAAAATTCATAATATCCCCCTTCAGTTTGTATGCTTTTTATTGAATCAGGATTCCTTTACACTGCAGTGACACCCTGCAGTGACTGAGTCCTTTTTCACATATTGTTTTGAAACATTACAAACTTAAGACATAAAATGACAAAGGAGATAGGAAGTGATGAGGATTGGACATACAGCATACTGCAGGGTTCACTCACAGTCTGGAAAAATCTGGAATTTAATTGAAGTGTTTTTCAGCTCTGATTAAGAAAGCATAAAATAGAGAATTAAATCAAATCAGAGCTGTCTTTCATTCTTTCTTGTGTCTTTCTGCCAGTCTGGTTGTTGGAGGTCTCGTGTACAAAGCCTGCCTGGTATAGATGTCTTAAAGTCTTAATAATTTTTGTACTTTTTTTCTTTTATGCTTTCTTTTACTTTTCCAAATCTACTGGAAGAAGCAATGGAAGAAACTACTTTTGGTTGTTATGGTTCCAAAACTACCAAAACTACTGCAGATTTGGTAGTTTTGGAACCGTGGCAGAGAAACTTACACAAGCAGATGGACGCACCTTGTTTGCTTGAAGCTGGATTTGGTGAAGGTGCTAAGCTGCCAAACTGACATTTGCTTCAGAAGCAAACTTCTTTGTGGAATGAAGATAAAAATATCAATTTTAAATGAGCTATGCTGTAAATAATTTTGTTTTTAACTGTGCTATCTTTGATATTGGTGCTCAAACCTTTTTTCAAATAGATGGAAATCAAGTCTCTTTTTTTACCTACACTAAGAATTGTTATTATCTACTCAACAACAAACTAAACATGGGTTTTTGTAAAAAGCAGACAAATTAATCATTACAAATACTAAACATAAAAAGGGTATCACTAATTTGCCTTAGAAAGTCATACAATATGCTTATTTTTGTTTCTGTTGAAGCGCTTTGTGTATTGTGTATAATTTGTTTTCAAAAATGTCACCTTATAGATCTATATTTTTTAGAAAGTGTCCATCGGCTGCCAATTTTGTTCTTGAACAAAACCATTCAAATTGTCACAAATGGTCAATGCACCTGACTTCAAACACAGTAACTGGGACGTTAACATTGATCTACCTACCTAATTCAAGTGATATCTAAAATAAAATCTAATTTGTTAAACTACATATTTTGCAGAACTCTAATATCTGCCTTCTTTCTGTGTGGATCTTTTTGTTTGTTTTGCTTTTTCTTCTCATGAGCTTCATTAAGCTGCACATATAACATGTTCTCTTACCTTTGCTGGGAGATTGTTTGTTGTCGTGGTGATTTGTGCCGGGTCTTATCAGCAATAAAAGACGAACATGACTGGGAGCAGCAGGCTTCACCCGCCAACATGTGCATGCAAAACCTGGCAGCCAGAGGCCAGCGCGTTTCCAATCAATACGCAAATTAACAAGACAAATGAAATTCACTTAATTACATTGGGCCTTTTCAATCAGGCGCAGACAGGGTGTCAGATAAGGATTTCCCCTGGCCCAGGAGGAACGTATTATCCTTACCTAATGCAGCTGTTTGCTGGTTCACATGGCGCTGCTGCTGAAACAGAAGATGGAGGGACAAATTGAGACCATGCCTGGGGAAAAAAAAAATGAAAATGTCTTGCACACAAACAGATTCACTTTTGCATTCTGCTTGGTTTGCACCAAGCTGTCATACAGCAGCTCCCATAGCCCGACTCCAGACTAGCTATAAAACAGGAAGTGGCGGATGGAGAGATCCAATATGCATTGACTGGAGGGCTGGCTAGCTGTCTGACACACCATTTATACAAGGCACTCTGCGCTCTAAACTTGCTGTTTCACCTGCTGATTTGTACACAGACTGACTTCTGCGGGCTCCAGCCTCTGTGAGACTGATGTTTGCTTCTGTCACGGGAACGGAGGTAGGGAGTGCAGAACAGTGTGATTTGTAATGCTGTTTATTCAGCCCATATGCTCTCAGTTTGACGCCTGTGTAGCTCCAGACCCGCAGAAGTGGAAAAAAGTTTTTTTATATTTTAGAGCCCCCCCCCTATCTCTGCAGGAACTCCAACTAGCCTTGTAGACAAAGCAAACACTTCTCTGTCCTTCTTTTTCTCGTCCTCTCTCTGCTTCTTGCCTTTGGTCGAAGTAGGAGGTAATGCATTACGTATGAGGAGCGGTACAGAGGCCCGGTCTTGTGCTAACCCTGTTGCTCACAGACCATTTAAAAGGCTTTCCATCTTACGAAGACCTTCTGCTCCACACCCAGCCGAGCTTTTACATTTTGCTTCTTCTTTTCTTGCCTGTCACTCTTTGTTTGTCTCTCTGAGGCGCGTTCACAGCTTGAATTCCTATTTGTTGGAAAACACAAGGATGTTTAATTATTGTTATTGTAAAGGACTTTAAATGTGAGTTGCAGCAGATGCTGTTTTCCCATCAAACTGAAAAAAAGAGATAAGAGGAAAAGAAAAGTTCTGGAAGTACTTGTTGGTGATTGGCTGATCAGTGTTTGTTTTAAACCAGTAAATAACAGAGAAATATTTAAAGGGCCAGTGTTATGTGTTTTCCAGGCACATGGTGTCATTTTGTAGCCCAATGAAGTAACTATGTAACCTTTAGTTTAGTTAGAAAATGCTGAATATCAAACACGACTTAAAAGAAATTTTACTTTGTAATTTAATGCCTTGAAATTGGCCCCATCTCTTTAAAAACTCCTCCTCTTTCTGAAACTCCGCCTCCAGGAAGTCATCACAACATGACTTCTCTAGTATTTACATACGACTAGCAGACGATTTGCTTAGAATGAAAGAATAAACCTGTATCTACTTGCTAAGGTTTATTTTAATAAATTTGGTTTAGTTAGACTGTTATCAGACCAATAGGTGACTTTTTTCCCATTTATATGTTTTCCTGTTAGTTTTCCTTCTGAAATGTTGTGAATGTTTCAGTAAAGAAAAGCTTTACGTTACCCAGGAACAACCTTGTTGCTACAAATCAGCAGCTGCTCCCAGTTGTTGTGTTTTCTTTAATGCTGTGACAACTGCAGTCATTTGATGTGGAACTGAATACTGATGAATCGCTGCACATAAAGGCCTGATTTAGCGAATGAAGCACTTGTTAAACTGTGTCGATCGTTAGCCAACAACACACAGTAGCTCAACAGTCCATGAAAAAAACCTGGCTTCTTCTTCCTTTAGTGGGGAATATGTTTGTACTCCCAGCTCTGTTCCGGCAGCTCCTCCATTTGAACTGCTCTGTCTGTTTTAGTCCGTCTCTCAGTTTTGTTTCGCCTCTCAGGTGCCTGCTTCTTATCACCAATTGACCAATTGACCAGTAAGCATGACATGCTAAGTCATGCTTACTGTAAATTGGTCCTCTCTCTCCTCTTCTGTCACCTTGTCCACAGGTTGTTGCTGTACTTTTTATCGATTCCTCTTCTTATTTTTCTCTTGTCTTCCGTTTGGCTCTTGCAGCAGCCTGTGGCTCTCTCTCACTTCTGATTTTAATCTCCTCGGCATTCTTCTTTGGGACAACTGAAAGTCATCATTAGTTCCCCTGAAAATGATCACATTATTCTGAAAACAACCTGCTTAGCTTGACCAAACAGTCGGTTGTCAAGCTAACCTTTCTTTTTTTTAAAAGCCATGCCTCACGTCCTCACAAAAATGGTTCACAGTACCAGATCCAATCAAACTTATAGAATAAATTTGTTGAAAAAGAATCTTTAATTTCACCTAGTGACAGAGTTCTATATGACAGCATAGTAGAGCAATTGTGGATAGTAAATAAGAAGAATAGTTTTAGGCTGAAATATTTTGAGATCTTTCAAAGTTTCTAGATGAAACAAAAGTCAAAAATTTGCAAGAGAAATCTCAGAAATTGAGATTATTTTGTGGAAAGAACTAAGAAATTTCCAAGTTTGAACATTCAAAACAATGGCTAGAAAAACCACAGAATATTTTAGATTAATCTCAGAAATTTTATAGAAAACCTTGGAGATTTCTTTGTTCAATTAGTTTAAAATGTTCAACTTTTGGTAATTTTCTGAGTTTTAAAAGTCAAATGTTTTTAACTTTTGAAAGTCAGAAATTTCCAAGAGTAATCTAAAAATATCCAGATTTTTTGGTGGAAATTTATTCCTTTTTTCCCTCTATTTACATTGTAATAGCTTTGTGACTTTGTAATAGCAATGTGATAGCAATTGCAATAGCAATTGTAATAGCAATGTGACTTTTGTCATGTTAGAAATATTTAGTTTAGGTAGTTTATTCTTTTTTTTGCTATTTGAACAGAATGTGGCTTAATGAATCATTTGCATTACAGCATATATCAATTAAATGTTACAAGGGAATAATATTTCTCAATATTTATAGCAAATTACATTGAAGTAAATTATGTTAGCCATCAGTGTTTTGTATCAACTATAATATAACAAAACAGAAGATGAACTTCCATTGTAATTTTCAAGCTGTTGTAATTTTAGCGATATACTCAAATCCATTTGGCCAAGTAGGAAACATTTTTAGCTATTTTACATTTTAAAGTCTGTGGTAAGATGTCAGAGCATTGGCAGACTCTTGTGACTTCCAGCTTCCACTGACCGGTACATTCAGTCCGATGTAAGAATGTCTAAGTTAGCAAAACTCATTATGGATTTTTTTTTATTTTTTTATCTAGACTGAAACCAAAGTGTTTTTAGCTGAAACTGTAAGAGAGCCAAAAGGGATTTGGTTTATTCATTTTTTTATTTTTTTTTTTTTAATTGACACCCAGGAGCAAATGCTTTGGGTGCAAAGTGAATCCCTAATTTTGGCACTGGACTTGTGTGAGTATAGCTTCAGGTTAGCCATGGGGAAAATTAGAAACAATGAACTGCTGGACTCATGCTGTGACTGGATAATATTTTTAATTGAAAAGCAGGACGTGCTGCAGCATTGGCATGAGACATAATTCCAGACATATTCTCTGCAGAGACATCAGTAGAATTAGAAGGTTTTCCACTTCACTTAAAGTTCATTTCAGAACTTTAAGTGAAGTCCTGCGGAGGAACAGTAAGAGTTAATGGCAATAATTCTGATGGACAAAGTTATCCCACCCTGGAATTTCCCTCGATTGTTCATAACTGGCGTTGAGTTGATCGTAATTCATCCACCGTCATTTCTCAAAGCTGGAGCAACAGAAAGGTAGTATTGTTGAGGTGTCTGAGTGCTGCGGATCACGCCAGCCCTGTTCAGTTCCCTTTAATTGAATTGTAGTTTGTTTGTCTAGAAAGTTTAATTTGTTTTGGGAAGTGGGAATGCATAATCAAACTCTGATGTTGATAAAAAATAAAAATGCAGCAAACTCTTGCTCCGCCTAAAAATCTTGGTCTCTGCTTGGTGCGGTTTGAAATCAAATGGAGGAAAATGCTCCAAAAGCTGGAAGTAAACTAGTGCAGGGCATTCTGGGTAAATACAACGGAAACAAATGTATGAGTCTAGCGGTAGCAGGAGAAATGGTTCATGGTCTTTTGCCAAAGAGTAGAGAAATCCTCCAACTGCTAAAAAGATGGAGCTGATCAGGTTTCTCAAAGGGTTTGGTTTGTTTTTACAGTGCAGTATGAAAGTGAATCACACCAGCTGAAAATGTAACAAATTTTGGTCCCCAATTGAACCAAGTTTACTGGATTGTCAAGTGTGGAAACTCTTGGCATTGTTTCTACATGAAGGTGGGCTGGGCCCCTCAAATGAACAAAACCAGAGTTAATTTGAAAGTCAGGCAAAGAATGAAGCAATGAATGTGATTCTGATTGTTTGACTGATACTGATATTCATTATTGGTGATCTGATCACACTGAGAAGCCTCCAAGCACAGGTCTGAAGGTTGTCAGACCAGTGTCCATAGTTGGTCCAGAACATTTTAACCTGACCCCTTCAGAAGGACTTCACACACGGGAGACAATGTCGCTCCCTTTCTGTTAATTTCCTATAGAACTTGTGCAAAAAATTGCTCTAGCCAAGCAACTGACTAAATTGCACATAGAGGCTGGTGAAGCGACACAAGAAAGTTGAAAATTGTTCAACTTTTGCCACTATTGCACCCTGTTTGTTAGATGCTAGCTAATAAAAAGGTAATTAACACCAGAACCTCCAACACCTATACAGATGTTTACATATCTTCTAAGGTTTTTCATAATATGTCTCCAATACCTTTACTCTAAACGTGCCTTCTCCATCTCTTTGTCTATAATGTTACTGAAGTTGTGCCAGAAATGTGATAATTTGTGTACGACATATAAAAACAATTCTAAATCTACAACTCCTGGCAACATCACCTGAAATCTTTCCTGGTAGAGAATGACAGGTTTATTTTTATTTTTATTTTTTTTGCCTGGCACATTACGACTTTGTTCCACCTAACCCTGCGTAAATAATGGATTTAAATAGCACATTTCAAGATGCTTTGGCGTAATTGTCATTTCCCACTTGAACTTTTGAAGTTCAGTCTGCATAATGAATTGTCTATGCGGGTCGGTATAAATGCCTTCTTATAGTTCTTTACATAAGGTGCAAAGCACACCAGCTATCTTAACCAGTTCATTAACTTTTAATTTCCCATTTGAGTAAGTCAGAAAATAGAATGCAATAACTTTTGTTTGATGTTTGTTGACTGTCATGAAGAAAAAGAAAACGAAAAACAAACACATCCCAACCTGCTTTTGGAAAATAATCTCCATTGAGCAAATATCTACAGTTTAGCCTGCTTTGTGCCGTTTTAACACATGAATGCCTCATGCAGGTCGTTGCCATGCGTTTCAGATGAGGATGGCAGGAAACCTTAAACTGGCCATACAGCAGGTCTCACACTTTTCTTCTCCCACATTTCTTTCTTTCTCCATCCAGAGTTAATAGATGGGACCCCAACCTTGAAAATCAACCATGGCTCTGGCACACTTGTGCTGCAGCTGCCAGGGAACATCAACGTGGCAGACAGGCGCTGGCATCGGCTGGACGTCCGTAGCAACAGCAAGGTGAGACACTTCATTTTACACAGGCTGGCACTTGTTTAGCATATAACCTGCAGGTCTTAGCTGCACTCTGTGCTGTATGGCTGCAGATGTTCCACAAAACAGCTCTTAAAGAAATATTCCTGCATGCAATGTTTATGTTTTATCCATTTATTATGGGATGGATAACACTTAAAATTCCGTCCATGTGAGTAGCCTGACGTCCAGTCCGTTCGGCCCTCAGCGTTTGACTTTAGTAATTGTATGTTTATGATGGGATGTTGAGCGTTGAGGGTGTTTCTTTGCTCACTGAAGATGCTTACAGGGTCATTAAAAGCTTAATCCATCTGGAACATGCAGTGTTATGAAAATGTACAGGCCAGATTACAGTTTTCTTCTGTTTTTGCTTTATGTCACTCTTAACATGTTTACTTAAACAGATGTTTAAATCATACAAATGTAAAAAGACATTCATTCAGTCAAGGGAGAAGGCTTACACTCGTCTTCTGACGTTTACATGTTGTCCCCTTCAGTGGTTGTTGGTGCAGCGCCACCACAGGTGAGGAGGGGAACAGGTTTTTCGATTAGTTTGGTTAGTTTGACACAGTGCAGTGTCAAAGAGAACCACACCAGCTTTCACAAATATTGAAGTTTTATTCCCTGGTTGAACAGATTGTACTGGACTACCAGGTGTGAAAACACCCTAAGATGTTTTTTGACCAATCTGAGCCTTTGTGGAGTCATGAACACTGATCCTGACTGAGGGACCTGACGTCTGCAGTGCTTTGGTAGTTCTTCTGGGTTCTGTTCTGACCTCCTGGATGAGCTGTTATTAATGCACATCTGTAGTATTTTTGGTAGACTGGTCACATCTGGGAAGGTTCACCACTCTTTCGTTTTTCTTCCATTTGTGATTAATGGTACACACATGTACCAATATCTTTATAACCCATTCCAGACTGATACATTCAAACAGTTTCTCATCTGTTCTTCGTTTTCTTTAGATTGGGGCATAATGTTCTTGTTTTGAGCCCTTTCAGCCTACATTATGATAAGAGCGGTTTTGCTGTAACATTTTACACCCAGGTTTTATTATTCAAGAAATCAGTTAAAGTGCCTCAAAAAATGTAGATAGTTTATGATTTCATGAGGAGACTTGTTATATTTTCACCTCAGGCTATGTGGGATTGGACAGATTTTTTTTTCTCTTATTAAATGAAATCATAATGTGAAACTTCTTTAAAAGCTAAAACTTAACAAACAAAACGGGAACTATGGCAACAGTAATGCAGCGGCGATGCCGGTTGTTAAAGACAATCTGCATGGTTTTATTATTTTGTTGTTATTCCAATTTTATTCTGTCCTTAAATAATATAATGAATTTTGATGGTTACTGTTGAGCCAATCTGAGTAATCTGAAGAACTAAAGAAAAGGGAAAAGAAATCAATTTAGGCATTACAGCTACTTTACATCCATATGACTAATTCACATAATAATTTTGCTTCATGCAAGCCTAATTATTTCCATCCAAATAAGGTAGATGGGGTGATTTGCTGTTGTAAAGCTGTCTGAACTGTACGGCACAAAGGCAGATAATTGCAGTAAAAGTGAGATGGATGGTTACAACAGCCTCCTTTGACACTTTAAAGTGAAACGAATTAGCTAAATTAGGCTCATCTTTATTTGACTGAGAACTGCCTGAATCTTTTCACCTCCAAGGATTCAGAGTTTTATTCCTCCCTCTCAATATCAACAAGACTTTTGGATATTCTATTTTTGGAGGCTTTGATATAACGCAGCCTGACAACTTTGAGCTTTTCTGTCTTAGTTTCAGCATAGGAAGCAGCTGGACTGGACTCATGTCTGCCTCCTTTCATCCTAACATCCTCACCTCACCTTATAGAGGTTTGCGGTTCAGTACAGATAGGAGGAGTAACATGAGGCAGGGCTCCATGTCTTCAAAACTTTATCCCTCTGAACTTTTGTACTCCAAACCTTTAATCTAACCTGGACTGTTAGTCCTCTACGGATCTGGTTACATAAACTAACCAGATCTGCTGGCACTGAGAGAGCCGCCCTACTAGCTGCTCATGTGTCGTAGTCTGCAGCTTGTTGAGGAGAGTTACTGCATGTGTGAGAGAGAAAAAAAATGTCTCACAAGGGCAGGGCAGTAAAAATATTAGTCGTGAGAAAAACGTAATCAGTATCAATACAAAATATGTCCAGTAGTATGGTGATCATTTCACTGAACTCCAATTCAGAATCACACAGCATTCTGGGGGATGTAGGCAGAGGAAAGGCTTTAGTCGCTCCACCTCACAGTCCAGCTAAGCCAATAACTGCTTTACTTTTAACCTTAAAATTGAGCATTTTGAAATTTTGAAAATAAGTTTGCTCATTGGAAACTTTTTTGATATAATGGCACTAGAATGAGGTGTTTTGTTGTTTTTTTTTGTCTGCATTGGTGGCTCGCTGGTTTGATTCCCACTCCATCCGCCTCTGTTGTTGTGTTTTTGGGCAAGACACTTCACCCGCCTTTTCCTGCTGGTGTTGGTGAGAAGGGCCGATGGCGAGAAATGGCAGCCTGGCAGAGCCGCCATCAGCGTGTGAATGTGTGAATATGTGACTGAATGGAAATGACTGATTTCATTGCAGAGCCATCTCATTTCATAATTTCACAAAATTACAGTGAACGCACTTTTCTTGCAGCGTAAGTAATATGATCAATAACCAGATGTTACTACTGGAGGAAATGATGAAGAAGACGACAGGAAGTGTTATGAGGATGATTGGGCTGCAAGTTTTTTTTTTTTTTAACAACTTATCGCATGAACATGCTCATTCACATGTGATTTTGATTCCATTTCTTTTTTTTTAATTGAAACATAGCAGTTGCAAAATTGTGTTTTTGACTTTAACGGGATATTAATAAAGTTTTGTGCACATGTGTAATGGAAACACAGCTACTGTTTAGGACCCACAGTGGAAACACAAAGGAAAGAAGCAACCGTAAAATGAAACCTCACAATTTAATATATATTACAGTTAGCGTAAAAAAAAAAAAAGTTTATAATTTGTTGGAGACCGGGCTGATTGGAAAATAATGCTTACATTATTATGTCAACCAATTTTTAAAAGGAAACTCAAGCAAACCAGTTACATACATTCATAATGTCTTGCAACCAGTTTTTATACTGTTTCTGTATATGGGTTGATTATTTAATATGTAAATGATTCCGTTTGTTGATTTTCTTTTGGTTATTCTTTTAATAGAACTATGTGTACTGCGTTCTGTCCTGTGAATTGTATAGTGAGGTGTTTGTTTTTTGTGCGCTTACTTGTCTTAGGACAAAAGATGAAATTTATTTATTGTGCTAATTCCTGAATATTAATGTGCACTGTCCTAATCAAATGAATTAACTTAGATTAAGAATCTAAAATACTTACCACCCTCCAATTATCCAAGTTCCAGCCCTAGGATTCAAGGTAAAAACAAAAGTACTACCTGCCTAATGTCCACCTAGATAATGTTTTTATCATGGTAGATTCAGTGGAAATGAAGGAGGGAAAGAAAACCAGCCTGATAAATAGATTTCTCAGTTGAAAACCTTGACCTTAGTCCACCACTCAACCATTAAGATAGGTATTAAATTTGCATCCGTTACCAAATAAAAAATCATATTTACTCTTCATAACTTACAGGTTTCATTGCATCTTTTGAATTGATTGATTTTTTTTTTTATTTATAAAAAATAAATACTTCAGGTCAGCCTCACATCAATATGTGTGGTTACACAGAATATTTAGCTCCAAAGGACAGCAATATTCTGAACAGTGTGAAGGCTAGACGGCTTTGAGACTCTATTGTTCCTGCAACTGGGATTAATCTGCATGGCGTTTATTTGAAATCAAATATGAATCTATTCACTTGTCCTGGATAGTCAGCAGAAGCTTATCCAGGCTGGAGATTTGACAGCTTGAGATCAGAAGCAGCGAGGGCACGGCTGTTTTCTGCAGATTTCAGCAGCCAAAGCCCTGAGTGCTATTATTTTACCACCACTGCGCTTTAGTATGGGAGGAAAATGTGGCAACAAACTGTGAAAAATGCTTTGGTGAGCCGTGCCAGTGATCCACTGATACCCCTTAAACTTTTTCACATTCTACTACAAATTCGATGAGATTTTCATAGGATTTTGTGTGATGGAAGGAAATGATACATAATTCACAATAAGCATTTTATGGATTTGTTTTCAGCTTTCATTGAGTCAGTACATTGCAGAACCACCTTATGTATTGTTATCATTTAATAAGATACTCAGTAGGTTTTTTACAATAACAATAAACAGTATTTTAACCATTGATCTGTGTATTTTAGAACACAGATTCACTTGTGGATGACGAGCAGTTGTGTCTGCTGTGTAACAACTAGCATAAGACCCAGCAGGTAGCTTTGAAGTAAGCAGTGCAGAAACAAGTGAGTCACTGCTCCCATGATGATAGTAATACTAATGGGCCACAAGAAAGCAATAATTACAGTCATCAAGATGCAGAGAAAAACATGTTTTGTTTGCTTTTGATGCGATTATTTCTCACAGACGTAACCCTGATTTGTTTCCTCCCCAGGAAGTACGCTTCACCTTGGACCGATGTTCAGGAGCAGCAGTGATGGAAATGGAGGGTCTGGGCAGCTGGTTGACCACTGAGGACCACTCCTCCTGTGAAGTGATGGGTGTTACACCCAACACTGACAGGTAGAGAGCATGTCTCATTTTCCAAACGGAGAAGCATTTAGAGGCACTCTGGAATCTAATCTTTTACATTTAGAGATGCATTAGAGAATCATTAAAAGGTCAAAACATTAGGTACATATAACATCAGGCATTTGACAATGCTAAATACTGCAATGTGATGGTTTATTGTTTATTCACCTAAACCAGAATGGAGAGGCAACTTATGAAAGGCTATGTACGCTAAATGAGTTTGTCTTTCATCTCCATCTTATTTACTGTGGGGTTTTAGTGAGAAATTATTTACACACAGTTCTCAAAATTCTGCCATAATCCTCAGTTGGGTTGCTGTCTCAACTTTAACTGGGACATAATGACACAACAGGCCCCTATTCTAATTCATTCATGTTGGCCTGCTCTGACCCAACATGGGTTGAGCTCCTGCTGTTGGACACCTTGCTGATGGTACATTTAACATTAGCTTTATTTTCCTGACCCTTTGTATCTATGTCACTTAATCACATAGAGCAGGGGTGTCCAAAGTGGGTTCTGGAGGGCCGGCATCCTGCATGTTTCAGTTCTCTCCCTGGTTTAACGCACCTGGATCAAATGATGGCTTATTAGAGGCCTAAGGTGAATGTTGACATGATGAAAAGGTTGTTACTACCACCTGGGAGAGAACTAAAATGTGCAGGATGCCGGCCCTCCAGGACCGACTTTGGACACCCCTGACATAGAGACACAATGACAGACGTCAGAAATGAGGGACAGGATTATTGAATAAAAGAACTACGATTGTTTTCCCAAGTTGTTTTTGCCAGTGTAGTAATGGTTTTTTCTTGCTCAAGTTGAGCGGATCGTCTGTGGAAGTAGCACAGCTGCATTTATAAGACTTGGAAATAGTTAGCTTAGAAACCGACCCATCCCTTCTCTCTCCTGACGTGTTTGTTGATTTGATCAAATCATCAAGTTTGCCTGAATTCACACCAGATGATTTACTCCACTGGGTCATAAACAGCATTTCCCCCAACACTGACGCTGACTTAATATTAATAGCATAGCATACAAAAGTGTAGATGCTAACCAGATTTTTCTTTTTTTTTTTTTGTACATGGCAGGATACATGATGGTGGAGCATTTCCTACATGGTTGCCAGTGATTAGCCAAGTACCTTCTCCATAATGCAACATTTGATTGCATCTTACTAAGCTTGCTAATGAAGTACATGAATGTTAATCTTCTTCTTGTTGACTGACTGCTGAAAACACTGACAACTGAACTGAATGGCGAACTCCGAGCTAGTTGGAAATGGCTTAATAACTTGTAACTGCCAGCAGCAAGTGATTTCTCTAAAATGACTGGGTCTTTCTCAGCTTCGCAGATGAGATTATATATATATATATATATATATATAAAATCAATATATATATTGATTAAATTAATATAATAAAGCTGATTTAGAATTTAAATACTAAAAACCAAAGCAACATAAATACTACAGATATACAGATATTGGGATCACGTCTTATTGTTCTGTTTTTACTCAACTCCTGTTTGTTTTGCACTCTTAAATATCACACACACGTTGGTCCAAAACACTGCCTGCCTCCAGAATGCTGTGTTCTAACGGTGCTGGTCATTACGTGTTCATATGACTCTGTGTTTTTTTTTTTGTTTGTTTATTTTCAGACACCTAAACACGAGTCAAGTTCTCCAGCTCGGCGGTGTGAACGAGGACATTCCCTACATCTACCCTCAGCTTCAGCACAAACACTTCACCGGCTGCATCCGCAACCTCATTGTGGACAGCAAGGTAACAACATACTGCCTGTTATCCACACACACATCCACACACACACCCACATATGACCAAACAAACCACTTAAACATCAGCAGGAAAGCAAACCCAAACTCACACCTGCACTCCAGCTGATAAATGCGTTAATAACACGTTTCAACATTCCCAGTGCCCTTGTGCCATGTTAGAGAGGGTTTTAAGCTTTTAACTGGAACCTCAAAGTCTTTTCAGACACTACACACACACGCACACACACACACTCTCTGAGAGTGAAATGGAATATCAGCCTCGGCACTCCTGGCCAGCGCTCCCTTCAACCTTCTCCTGCTGGGTTGTTGTTATAAAAAGTTGGACTTTACGCTCAAAGCGTGACAGTCCAAACCCAGCCCTGCCTAAACCCGAGTCGTTTCTGCAAGAGCAGATGGCTCTGGTAGAAAATCTGCGTGTGAATTTGTAGACTTTGAAATTTGACATTTTTTTCTGGAACAGTATCCATGAGATGGAGATGGTGTTTGCTCTTTTCGATGTAAAACTGTTAGCATAAAACTACAGGTGTTTTAACAAATTGCTGGGTGTGAAAAAAGGGGACATAAGTGATACAGTGCTGTAAAAAATGAATTGTTCTCTTACAGATTTTTTTTTCTCTTTGCTTATTAAATGTTTTAGCTAATTGGAAATATTATCAGACAACCATAACTAGAGTTTCAGTGGGATTTGCTATTTTTTCTGGTTTAGTTTTCCTAATCACATGCAGACCTGACAGCTGTCTCACCTACAGAGTAACAAACACAAGAGTATAGAGGACCTGAGCTGAGATAGCACTCTCTATCTCCCATGGCTGTAAATCTGGTTGAAATGCTGCAGCATGACCTGAAACAGGCTTTAAATTCAAATAATTGTGCAAAAAAAAAATTAATAAATAAATAAGGATAGGTCCAAATTCTTCAATAGTGAATATGAACGATATAGCAAGTACTTGATGACAGTCATATCAACTTACTCATTAAGACACTTTAATGAAATAAAATCTGTTGGGGGCAAACACTTTTCCTTGGCTGTGTATGTTTATTATTGTGAAGTACTGAAGGCTTGGCTCTAGTGGGATTTACCTTAGCCAGAGATAAAGCAAGAGTATGTTCAAAAACTGTGTGCTAATGAGATAAATCTGCACGGTATATGTGGGCGGACGCAAAGATAATAAACCTCCAAAGAGAGGGAAGAGTGGGCGTTTTGATGATTAATAACGTTGATGGACATGCTTCAGCATTGTATGCTTCAGGATTTTCATGGTTTCTCCTTTGATGCCCTTTTATTTTATTTTATTTATTATTTTTTTACTGAATGTGTTAACGTTTCACTTTCATTGCCATAGCAACATGGTCTGTTCAACCAGGATGTAAGTGCCTGTGAAGAGATGAAGGTAGTTCACGTGGATATTAGCATTTACCTGTTCTTGACCCTCACAGCACTGTGTCAGCTCCATTAAACACTTTAAAGACAACAGCAGGAAGCAGTGAGGGGAGGTTACTGCTCTGAGGTAGAAGTCTGGATGAAGGAAAAGAAAAAAAAAAAGATTTTTTATTTTTTATGCTTTTTCCTGTCTTTCATAATTATGTTTCTATTCCAGAGCCTCGCCTCTTCCCTCTGGCTGTCATTCGCCATTGTCTGCTTTTAAGTCTCTCTATCCTCATCCTGTCATTTCCCAGCTTGTCTGTCTCCTCTCAGCCCTCACATTTAGATTTCTGCACTAAGTTTTTCTCTGGTTTTGACACGTCTGTCACTCCATTTTTAGGTTGGAGCTTTTCACTTACAACAGTTGGGGTAATGGCTTTGTGAGTGTGAGAAGCTTTGCGTTGCTCTGCAGAAACGTTTGACCTGCAGTCGTTTTTTACGAAGCGTGTTATCAGGGTGTTACTGATGCATTACGTTACTCTGCAGAAGTATTGAGATCCCCCATTTTGTCACGTTACAACCACAAACCTCAAAGTACTTTGGTGGAATTTTGTGTAAAAGACCAATACAAAGTGGGTTTCGTAGTTTTACAAATAAATATTTAGAAAGTGTGGCATAAGGCCAAAACGTGTGACAAATGTCCCTACGATTTAAAACTTTTAGGTTCACCTTTGTCTTAAATTACAACTCACTTCAGTTCAGTTTCTGTTCAATTTATTTATATAACACAAATTCACAAAAAATGTCTTGAGAACATTTACAAAAAAATAAATTTAATTCAGTTACACATACATTCCATTTAATCTTAGATATTAAACGGTGCTTTCAGTTTTTTTTACTTTTATCAGTTTTCCATATCAAGACTGAAGCATTTGCCTTGTATTTGCAGAATAACTCAAGCTCAGTCAAATAGGACAAAGATAAAATCTAAATGTATGTTTTAAATTTTTCTACAATTCTTTTAGGTCTGAACTTTGACCTCGCACACAAATACATTTTGAATGGTTGTTATATTTTAGCTCTGGTTTTGGGGATGGGTCCGATGAGCTTAAAATAAATAGTGACTCTAAGAAACTCATAAGAAACCTAACAATTTTGAAATATCATAAGGACTCCAGTAGCATACAGTACATGGTTTGATTTTTGTCACTAAGCTACATTTCTGTTCTCATCAAGCCAGTAGTGAAGAAAATAGTCAAAGTAGCAACTCTGACAATACAGCCAGGGAGATCCAAACATCATTTACTGGAATTTATCTGTGTTGTGATAAATGAAAATGTATATTATGATAATACATTTTTATGATAATGATACGATAAATGCCCACATGCTGTTGTCCTGGAAGTTTTTATTCTGGGATTGCCGTGTTTTTAGCTTTGCCCATCCCCCCATCTAATCCAACCAGCAGCCCGCTGAAGTAAAATACTCCCACAGAGGGAGAGCACCACCAGTATATATCTCTGTGTCTCAGTCTGCCAGGTTTATACATACTTTGGTTTTGAAACTTCCAGCAGTCTTGATTTGAATCTGTCCTTAAAATACCAGAAACATCTGTGTTGCAGTGGGCACATTTCTGCTAATCCGCTAATAGTCCAGCTAATTTTTAGCTTAGTGTTTTAGCTAGCTTTAAAGACATTCAGTGCATTTAGCTTCCCCTCGGTTATTTTTTTTCTGGATAATTTACTTGGCTGTTTTGTAACCTTTCAGATGAACCTTTCAGTTCTACATCTTTACTGAAGTTTTGGTTATTGACGTCAGGTTGTCAGACGTTATATTCATGCTCGTTTTTTGCTGTTGGTGAAGACCATTTACAAATCAGTTTTGTTTTCTGTCCACATTCTCTCTTTTTTCACAAATTAACAAATTAATTATTATAATATGAAACATACAGGAATAGAATTAAATATACAGTTAAAAGACAATATGTAAACGAAAAAAAATACAATATCTAAGGACTTTATAGGACATGTAAATTATAATATCAAAATTAAATTGGTGCTCTGGGATTGTAGTCTTTCTTGCTATGTTGTAGCACGTCTTTTTGCTTTTGTCATATGAAGGTAATCAACATAGTTGACATTTAGCATTAACTAACTGATATTTATGATTACTGCTTCAGGGTTAGCGCGACTAACTTTTTAACCACCACTGCTGCTCTTATTACTTTAGACTCTTATTACTTTGGACCCATCTTCACCAGTATTGCTAGTGAAATGTAGTACCTTTGTTTTATTAAAAAAATATCCATGATAGATGAGATCAAGTGTTTCTTTAAATGCATTAAAATGGATTCTTTGCCACATGATTGGTGACACATCGCTCACAGCACAACACACTGTTCTGTAGGCTTTGGATTTTGGTTCTCAGCATATTTTTCTCTCTTTCTGAGCGATGACATGTTTATACCCAGCACCTGACATTAATCTCACCAAATAGGGCCGCCTGCAGTCGTCTATCTGAGAGACTGACATTCCTCTCTGCTGAAGCCACGCTTCACAATTTGTGCACAGGCAGGTGAACTTTGGCACTTGAGTGTTTTGTTCAGATTCTTCTTCTGTCGTTATACCGATGCATGATCAAATTACATGCAGAGATGGGAATCTCTCTCTCTTGCTGTTTGGGAATGTTTGGGCTTCAGCTCTTAGTCCTCAGCTGGATCCGCACAAACCCTGCCGTTTTTAAAAAGGAGGAACCAATAGGATGCTCCGCTTTGCTGGAGGCCAGCGGTTCCCTGACAGCACCATTCAGTCAGTTTATACTCGTTTGCATTCCTGCATCTTCTCTGCAGCACAAAAAGGCTGCACAGAATACGGGATTGTCAAAGGAGCCGCGTTTAAGTATTCAGAGCTCCCCCAGTCCTTTCAGCGCCGTATGCAGCTGGTCATGCAGGTTTTCCATCAGAGGATCGGTTCTGAGAAGTTAGAGAGAGAAAGATGGAGAGAGAGAGAGAGAGAGAGAGTGTGAGTATAAACAGAACAAGGGAGGAAGATGAGAGTGGAAATGAAGGAACCCTTAGCGAATGTCCTTTGGCACATTCTGCAGTCCCTTCTTCAGTTTTCCCTTTCACTTTGCTTGACTTTTGCTGCTTTAAAGAACTTTGTCTCCCCCTGTAGCTGTGGAGCTGCTTGGATCTCTGCGTTTTGCTTCTCAAACAGCCGTTCCTCTGTTGTTGCCGACTGGTTTTGTCTCCTGTTTATAACCTTGCTCAGTCACTGGTAACTTTTCCTGTCATCACACTTTAACTTTGCTGCCTTTTTTTATCCAACATCCCCTCTGACTTATATCTTTTATTTGTAATAAACTGTACTCTTCCCTCCCTTATTTCTTCTCTCCCCATTCCACTTTCTTCACCTCCTCCCATCTCTTCTTCTGTTCTTCCTGCACCTCTGTCCTCTCACCTCTATCTCCTGGGTTCAGCTGTATGATCTGGGCTCCCCGGCCGACTGGCAGTCCAGCTCCCCAGGCTGCCTCACCACTGATAGCAGCTGTGTCAACATGGGCTTTCCAGCCTGCGGCCATCGCGGCCGCTGTCATGGGGAGTGGGGCTCCTTCAGCTGCCAGTGTGTGGCCGGATACACGGGACAGCAGTGTGAAGAAGGTAAGCCAGATCTGTGTCGGGCTCATGAAGCTATACGGCGTCTCCACGGTAACCGAGCAGGTCTTAGGGCGGGTCACAGAGCCTGAAACACTACGTCGCATCTGCCATGAAGTCAAACTCCTTTAACTTTTTCAAATTTTTTTCAGGTTACCACCAAAAACTTTTATTTTGTTGAGATACTGTGGGAAAAGGTCACATAAAAAACTGTGTTGTATCTTTATATTCATCCATCTGACTGAATTCTTTATTGAATCACCTTTCATGGCAGTACTTTATGTTTAGTGACTCATTCTTGTTTTACGCGTAGCTCAGATGCAGGCTGATTGGATGGGCTGGATCTGGACTTTGACTAGGCTATTTTAACACATGTATGTAGTTTGATATAAACATTCCCTGTTCATATATTAACGAAAGAGATGTTAAGCATATGGCTCTGGTGTGATCTGCAGGCCATGGGAGGATTAAATGGGGCCCTCAGACAGATTTTAAGAATCGAACCAGTTTTGCACTTCAACACAGATGCAGATAGATATTTTGTTTCACAAATTAAAATATTCTTAAAATGGAAAATGTTAGGAACAAGCCAATGTATTATTTGCCACACTTTTTCCTCTCATTATAACTTCATTATAAATAAGATTTCAAGCATCCATCGCTTTTTACTCAAAAGCGGATTTGGGTTGCACTCATTTATTAAAAAAAGCCTGAATACATTTATGAGGGAAGTGACCCACATCCCATCTTTGCTGCTGAGAAGACTGGAACTTCTTTCCAGACCAAAAATTAGAAAACAATTTACCTCGAAGGTGCAGGACGTTGCTGGTGATTTTTCCATTAGGCAGATGTACTAGAGGTGCACAAAGGGTAAAGATTTTGGACAAACAGATAAAGAACAGATGTTATTTAAAGGAGGGGGTCATACATCACACTTTTTAGGTTTTAATCTTTGCAAATCTTCAAAAAGCATGTTTGATTTTTGTTCCACTCCACATCAATGCACGTCTTAGCAATGTCTGCCTCATATAATGAGTAATGGGACGCAATTAAAATTTTGAAATCAAGTTATTAGGAGGATCTGTAATGGACTGTTTGCAATAAACTAGTGATAAAATAAGCAGCATTTTTATTTCAAAACCCCTTTTTGCAGAAAAAATATTGAATAAATTGACATGAACCCAACAACATTAGTGGTTGTGAAATTATTATTCAGGGTTTCCAACCATCAGATTTGCATACTGTGTTATTCTATCAGTTCAGCTTTCCAGTGTTTCAGAAACTCCTGATCTTCTATAGAAATGTGGGCTGTGAACGCTGCTGTTAGTGTTTGGGACGTCTGTGCTGCTGCTACATGTTTAGCATTGAGATACTATTTTAGGTTTAAATAGCTTAACTGATATTCTTACTCCTTTTAGCACAAATTGAAAACACCAATAGTCTTTTCCAGCGTCCAATCAGATCGGTTTTTGAGGCAAATATTAACCCTCAGTGGGCGGAGTGAAGCAGCTTGTCGTCCATCACTGTTGTTTGCGAAAATAGTTTTTGTGTCAGTTTTAAAGGTGTATCAGAAAAATGTGAATACAAAGGTTCTGTCTGGAACCTTTGTATGTTAAAAAGAAAAAAAAAAGTTATTAATTGTGTTAAAAAAAATGTCAATATAACTAATTATTTGAAATTAATGGGTTGAAGTCCCAACCTTACATCTAATACCAATAAGGAACACTTACGTTGATGTTTAACGTGACAGAATATGAAATGGGTGAAGGCGTTGTACATCCAGCATACTTATCAGGGTTTAAAACACAAACTAGTCGTTTTTGCTGTTATTTATCCTAGCTGTGAAGGAGAAACTAGCAAGAGTCCTCTGCTAACACCACTCATCACTAATTGCCCATATCTGCCTGTGTTTCTGCCATTCTGATGTTAATTCTTCGCAGTCTCATTCCTTCTAGGTATCCTCTGAGCAGATGTTGTTTCCTGCTATGGGAAATGAACACACAGGTCAGCTGCTTCTTCCTTTAAGGATTCTTAATTACTGTTGTGTGTTGCTGGCAGAGCAGCATGCAGCCTCTCGGCAGCTCCCACATTAAGGCTCCTTCTGGCCTGGGGATGAGCTCTCCTTGTGAGGCTGTCTGTGCCGGCCGCATGGCTGCGGAGGCGTTCACTTGACTGCAGCTGTTGGAAGGAGACGGGATGTTTAATGATTCTGGTCCGACTCTGCGCACATCCCAGTTTGCTTTCTGCTGACCGCAGCACGCCGTGCCAGGCTGCGCCGTCCTCCCCTCCACTGTCCTCTTGCCTCAGAGTGACACTAATTGACAGGGCTTTCTCAAATGCCACAGAACTAGTAGAAGAGTAGCGCACACACTGTTGTCATATAAATAACACTGGACATGCAGCTATTTTTTTAAATATATTTTCTGTTTTAAAACAGCAGCCAATAAGGGCTTTGTGCAGCAACGTGAACGACTACAGCACACGTCAAACATTCAACGATTTAATGAGAAAAAAGTTGAGGAGACAATGATAAACAGCAATTAATCACTTTTACTGTTTATACAATGACTTGTTTTTTTTTTTTACATTACATAGCTGAGTTTTGGCAGCCAGGGAGGTCCTCTTTGGAAAAGAGAAAAGAGTTGTTTACTCAGCTTTAATTTGAGAAGGCAGCACCAAAGGAAGCATTTTCTTTTGGCTCACCGGGTTCAGACACTTTCCACACAATTCAGCATCCAAAGTCTCTCTTCGGAGATTTGTTCCCATTCCTTGTTTGCTCGGTTTTCATAATCACCATCATAAATGTTCTTTTTTTAATTGCAACCCTTCCCAATTAACAAGAGATTATTACACAATAGAGGATAGCATTAATTACACCGAATTTACAAATCTCATGCAGCTACACCTCTGGTCCCTTTTGGTGGGGAGTCGGAGTTGTTCCAGTACATCTGTGTCTTACTTAGAAGAGACGATAGGATTGGTGTGTGCGTGTGTGTGTGTGTTACTCTGGTGAAGAAAGAGGTTGGTCAAAAGCCAAAGCTCTAAATTTACTGGTTTGTTTACAGTTTGGCAATCACCTGTTGTAGGGACAGGACTCTGGATGCAGTTAGAATGGCCATCCCTCTCTTGATGACTGGTTTAAAGTTGAGCCACTGTTTCTCTACATCAGAAAGGGGTCAGTGTAGGTGAGTCGGTCATCTGAGGTAGAACAAGGGCGGAATTTGGTGGAGTGATTATATAGTCACTGGAAATGCCTTTCTATTCAGCTTAATCCAATTGAATAATACTTTATTAATCCCTAAGTTGTCATAACTCATGTCATCCAAATATCTTCAGAGTCGTAGACATGATAGACAGGATATGATTGATGGAATATGGTTTGAACTTCCTCCTCTCTCTGCTCTCTGCTGATTCTCTGCATCTATGAAGCCTCATTTTCTGGAAATTGGGGGTCATAGTTCAGATATTCGATCTTTCTGAAATCCTAACCACCTGCTTCCAGTTGTGAAAACAACACATTGTTTCTGCTGTTACACATCATAACAACTGTCCAAAACTCTCTTCAGCTGCACAATATCCAAAAGCAGAGAGAATATCCTTCCAAATACACAACGCCTCAAACAAAAGCATTCATGAACAAACTGAACAAATTAGAACTAAAGTGACAGAGCTGCTCCAACATGCTGCCACCAGTAGAGGTGCAGTTCTAATGAGTCTCATTTTGGATCCCCCAGAACGAGCTGGAGAGTGTTACTAGTGAGAGGAACGTCTGGTTTTCCCTTCCTAACCCACCGGCCTGATCTTGGATGAGTGGAAGGATTGTTGAAAGTCTACGATATAGTTGGTGAAGATCAGGACAGAGTTTTAAAGTGGTCTGTAGATGACAGCTCATGCTGCAAATTCAGTGCTGAACGAGAAAGGGCTTGATATGGTTTTGGCTTGAAGCACTTCATCTCTTTCAAACTTAGATACCTGGAATACAGAGTGGAGGTCAGGATCCACAACTGCAAATAGCTGAAATCCTCAAATTCCTCTTTTGACTGCTTGTTTTAATAGTTCAAACACCAAATATACCTCAATATGCATTAATACACGCAGTGAAAACTGTCATAGCACTACCGCAGAAGCTAACATCCACCTTCTTCCTTTTCTCTGCTCTTGGAGATTCAGCCAATACTGTATCAAGTTACATTCCTCTGTGGTATTTCAAAGGTGCATTTTGTTTTGAATGTTTTTGATACCAAGAACATTTCTGTGGAGCTGCATTCCTCTGGAAAACCTGCCAATAGCCGGGGGTCCAGTGTTAATATGAAGACGTTTGAGTGATGCATTTTCTCAACAAATTTGAGAACATTGGATTGATTCTGCCTGACATTTGTTCTAGAAACAGAAAAAAGGAGATTACATTGAGTTGCATAGATGATAGAGAAGATCCTTAATTGTTCAGTGTCTAATTTGTGTGTATCTGTACTCCAGAGGCCCCGGAGTATTCCTTCGACGGCCACAGTCATCTGCATTACCAGCTGGCGTCTGCACTCCCGGCCCGAAGAACGTGGATCCAAGTCCTGGTTCGAACCCGGAAACACAGCAGCATCATCATCAGCCTGGTGTCCAGGGACCAGAGTGAATACCTGCGACTGGAGGTGAGCTGGCCATGTAGGCACACGATCATGATCGCATCAAATCACTGGTACGTTGCCACGTGTTTAGAGTTTGTGATGAGCAGCTTCAAAAGCTTCTGTTTGGTCTATTCATCCTTTAGTCCTGATGTGACAAAGTTCAGTGTCGCTTTTTATGCCATGCATTACCCGTGATGGCCCTGATTAAAAGCCTGTTGAATGGTTCAGTTCATTTCAGGGTCACAAATCCTTCAGCTGTGATCTGGTTATGTAACATGGAGTCCAGTGTCTTGTGAACGTAGGTTACCCAAATATACTGACCAGAAGATGGCGTCTGTGTACATGATGAGTTCCTGGTGTGTGTTTACCAAACGTGCTCATTATTTATGTGTCTGTTGAGCATGATAGCTTTTTCATTTTGGAAAAATTGTCAAAGAATTGCACTTATGAAGTATTTGTCTATGAACTATCACTTTTGGAGACAGTTTATTAATAAGGTGGTCAGACCATAACTCATCTGCTGGAGGGATGGATGGACCAGGAAGTGTTCACATTTACACTTCAGATCCAAGGAAAGTAGTGGCTTCTCCTTCAACTATCATCTATTTATGTCAGTATGTGGGTGTTTTGAGACCGACAGACATCAGGAAAGTCATTAACTCTACAGTTTTCATTTGTTCAGGATAATGAAAATATAATTTTAATAAAAATAGAAAAAATGCTCAAGTGATGCATGATTCAAAAGTTTTGACTTAACCCCTAATGCGTTGAGACAACACTAAGACTTTGTGAAAATCAAACATAAGATATGATCAGAAGTGCCCTGCATCAGCACCGAGGCACGGTGGTGGAGGCTGATGGTTTGGGCTTCCTCTGGTAACATGACATGTTAACCACAAACCTCTGCTGTAGAGTCAATGTTGAAGCTAGCTGAAGCTTGGTGGATCTTTTGGTTTAAAATAATGAAGTGGTTTTGGAAATATTTGGAACTATGTAACAATAAAGATTTAGAATCAATAATTACTGGGTACATTTTCATCAATATTGTCGCAGTTCAGCTGAAATGTGTAACTATGGAAAATTATTACAGGTTGAAGATAATTTAATAAGAGTCCAGCTAGCAGCATATATTTATTATAGTATTGTTATTGGGGGGAGCTGCACTGATAAATCAGGCTGATCAATTGGCGCCGATTTCCTTCATTTTGTGAAATCGGCCGATACTTAGGCATGTCTGACCGACAGCCCCGCCCACCAGGTCATGCCTGGTTAACAGTATTCACCTACTGTGGTCAACATTGCCACTTGTCTATTTCTCAACTTTAAAATCGAAATTGACAGGTCAGGGTTTTGAAATTGGAAAACTGCAATCGGTGCACCCCTAGTTGTTCTTCCTGTTGTTATTATTACTATTATTATTAGTGGTGCTAATGCTACTACAAATATGCTCACTTTTGGTAGACAAAGTCACAAAGAATAAATGCTCTGAAATTGCCTTCTAGCAGTAACAGTTAAAAACAATGTCAGGTCTGAATGCATTAAAACACTTGTTTTTTTTGCTGATGTTTTTTTTTTTTTTTTGTTGATGTTTTTTTTGGTTGTTGTTGTCTCCAGGGCTTCATTACACCCACTGAATGTTCTGTTCACACTTTAAATGTTCCTTCATTTCTGTTCATTTGCCAGTTTCCCTGCTTTGTCTTGACTTGACTTAATGTCTTGGACGGCGCGGCGCCTCTCTCCGGTGCTTCCCGGACGCTCGCTCCTGTTTGTCACCCCGCCCGGTGCCCGCACGTATTGATCAAACTTCAGTGTCTAACTGATGATGATTACAGGATCCATATCACAGCCGCCATTAGAGTGCAACCTCTCCTACGATCCCCGTCTGTCATCCATCTGTCTCTTCCTTCGATTCATCCGTTTCTGCACTTCCTCTTAAATGTCACAGCGCTCTCTCAGCACCGCCACATGGGGAGCAGGTTCACATCATTTATCCACTACATAAAGTGCATTTATTCCTGGGTGCAGACAGCATGGGGATATGTGAATCTTATGAAAAAGCTCCCCGCAGTGACATGCGGGATATTCTGCCTTGGTCTCTGCTTGGAGTAGAAGCATATTGCTACCAGGGTTATGTTGTTCTCTCTAACAGCTCTGTTTGCTTTTAATCAGGAGGAATTAGTGTGAGTTACTCTTGGCTGGATATACTTTCAGGAAATTAGGGGACTGATTGTGTTTGGCTTAATGAGGGAATAAAGCATTTAACTGTAGGAAATCTTTAAATCTGTGCAGATATACTGTATAGATCCACTCTGAAATATACAAACATGAACTGTAACTGTGCACTTCATGGATTTCTGATGTTATGTCACGTTAGAAATGCATATCGTACAGCATGGTGGAAAAGTATTTGTTCCCCTACAGATTTCTTCAGCTTTTGCTTTTCCGCCACACTTGAAATGTTTTTAGCTCCTAATATATATATATAAGTACCTTGTTGTGAATGAATTACCCTCCACAGGTAATTCTCATCATGTTCCATCTCACTGTTAAAACTATTTATCAAGACATGCCTCCAGGTTGTAAAACCTTTTTTTTTTTAAACCTGGTTTGAGAACTAAACTGTTGATTGCCGCAGGTTATCGCTGCCAGCACCCCTGTTAAAGTAATTGAAGAGTTAATAAATTGATTGCCATCTCCTTTGAGAAAAAGTTGACAGCATCATATTTTGTTATGACCAGGTAATGCCATTTTATGTTTCCTCAAAGTCACCGGGACGGTGCATAACCCGACATTCACTGATTAGGATACGGCATTAAAACGCTGCTCTTTCATTCCGCTGCTTTGCAAAAGGTCACACTGCTGAGCTCATTTATTTTTACAAGGCTTTCTGCATGAAAGAATGAAATACTTGACCGAACTTGTCCATGCTCCTCACTGTAGGTCACCTGAACTTTTGTTAGAATTAAAAAAAAAAAAAAAAAACTACACCTGCTTGTCTAGTTTGCCAGATGTTGCTTTGGACAAATTATTTGCTTTTGCTAGTTGCTTTATGATCACCTACTGTCATTACATGTAGTCTAAAACAACACTACCATCCGTAGATACTCCGTAATGCATCAAACTAAAACTCCTTGAGCTGAAAATTACAAAGTGAATTACACTCAGCTGTTAAGAATTCACATCAGGGCTTTTACCACACACCATGTTGAATTTCATTTATTTACTTAGACAGTAGACGGCCTGTCAGATTTCTGGGTCTTACTTTTCTTTTATGCACTATTACCCTAGTGGGTCGGGTTGGTTAGTTGGTTGGATTAGTTTGGATAGGTTAGCTTGGTTTGTGGGTTTGTTGGGTTGATTGTGTCAACTGTGCAGATTTTCAGCCAACCAAAGTTTTGTGTTTTCAAAATTAGTTTTTAAATGGTAGCAGGTTCATCGTGATGTGGTCATTTACTCTAGATAAAGGGTGGCGTCTCCCGCATGGGTGAGGAGCTGCAACCTCAGCCACCAGGTCTGAAGTTCGATCGTTCATTCATTCATTAATTCACCAAAATGTCAGATTCTTTCCATTTTCATGTCAGTCAAGATTAAAATGTTTTTCCAATAACACTTTGTATGCATTCAGAATGAGTATAAGAGAAGTATCAGTGGTGGAAATGACTGTATGGTTCATGTATCTGTCTGGTCTTTATACAGACCAGGTTCATTTTCTAAATTTCTTCTATAAGAAACAAATAAATAAACTGAAGTGATTTTAGGGAATGTACAGTGGTATAAATCCCAAGAATTGATGCTCATCAAAAAAAAAAAAAAGAACCTCTTAATTAATCATTAAAAGCCTAGAAATACCAATTACACGACGAGCAGATGAGTTTAGATTAAAATGTTTTGTTCAAAAACGGTGCAGAGCTTAAGAAGCATCTGAAGGATTAAAAGTTTCTCTTCTCTGGAAGTGTTGACTGCAAACAGAGTGGCACACACAAAGTGGAAACTGCTCCTGCAAACTCCAGTCACACCAGCTACCACATTCTCATACATGCCACCCAGGGAGCAGAGCTGGAGTCAAATCACACCACTCTGTTCTGCTTTAATTGGGGTTAAATCAGGTGGCTGGGAGCATGTCTGGATAAAAAGCACTGCCCTGGTGGATTGTGAACATAATTATTACCTTATAATAGAGCCCTGGAATGAGCCTCCGTCCCAAAGCCAAACAGCCTTGGAGGTGTTCAACATCTTACCCAACTTCTTGTTAAAAGTAGGGAGTCGTTAACGCATGAATTAGGACAGGAATAGGTGAGAGAAATGGATTTTTTTTAAAAAGCAAAGACATGGACATTTGTAGTCGGGTATGTAAAGTTAAGAGTAATGATCTGCATTTTTGACCAGCGTCCTCCTTCAGAAACCTGCCTTATGTTTATTATGCTGAGGAGAAGTGAGGAAGTTACCGGTGTGCGCCCACGTCCCCGTCACATCTCTCCTGCTTTGTCTCAGTTTGCCTGCCCTTCTCATCTCAGCTCTGTGTTTACGCGCTAGCAGTGGCAGACAAAGATGGAGGGGAGGAAATTATGCTCAGTGGGACACTTGGTGGATCAGTTTGAAATTGAAATGAGGACGACCCACCCACCACCGTGTCTTTCTTAAAACAGCCTTCGGACATATTCCGTCTCTCCCCCCACCCTTCCTGCATTACTGGCCCTCCATGCTGCATGGATGACAGAGAGGCATTGGAATTAAAATAAAAACAGAAAAAGTGCACCGGGTTTTATTTCAGGTTCTCAGTGCAGCTTGTTGTGATAAATGTATTAATTGGTTTGTATTCGTACGTTTTTGTCTTAGAAACGTTCCTCCTGCATGTTTTTCCTTAAAAAGACAATAGACATTTACCCTGGACTGTGGATCTATATTGCATATCCTTACGGTGTTAAAAGGAGCAGCTCTAAATTATCTCATTGTTCTAATCAGTCAGACCAACTAGAGTCTTTCTACCTTTAAAATATTTAAATCTGAAGCTTAATCCTTAGTCACTTCAGCATTTTCACCATAATTACCTCAAGTTTCCTTTTGATTTGGGATTTGTTTCAAATTAACATGCAGACAGTTTTAGAACTTTCCTTTGTGGATCTCCCTAAAGCAAATGAGTTTCATTTGATTCGTCCACTTAGAAAAATGAATAATTCCTTCTGAAGTTCAACTTTTTTTTATTAAATGAAAAGACAAATGCCATTTTTGATTTAAAAGAAGCTTGCTTTTAAAGAAAACTTGTTCTATCTTTTGTAGATATCCTACAAAATTCAGTTTCAGTAAAATGACAGAGTTGAAACCAGATGTTTGCATACAGTGTAGAAAAAGATATATAACTTCAGTTCAGTTCAGTTTATCGTTTTATTTATTTATTTTGAAGAAAGAAAGAAATGTATTGCACTGTGGCACTCAGAATTGTTGTATGACTGTCAAGGTGAAGCCAAACAAATTTACTTTTACAAGTGAAGCATTACAGCATTTCCTGTGATGATCCTCTTGATATATAGATTAATCCTGGCTCTGGGTTTATTTCAAATGTAATGGAGACAGACATTGAAAAGAAAAAGAGAAATGAGGAGTAGAGGAGAGGAGAGGAGAGACAGAAGCACAGAAGTCAGCAGTGTAGCAGTCTGCCTCTAAACCTGCAGAAAGAGAAAAATCACAAAGCCGAGAAACCGCAACACAACGTAAGCATATCAACACCTGTAACATCACTGAAAAGCTTAACTATGTTGCTCCAGTTCACAACAAATCTAAACACTTTACAAAGAAAATCATTTGAATCCAATAAGACGAACAGATTCCAAGTCATTTACATGCATTCCATATTGATCCTGGTTATCAAACAATGCAGTTAAGTTCAGTTTACTATTCAAACTGGTTTTCATTAATCCTGGAAGTCAACACTCCTGGTGTGTTTTAGATGAGGGAATAACATCATAACATGATATGAAGCCTTTGGTCCTCTGCTGGTTGGAGGGAGAATAAATGAATCGGGTCTATCAGTATTAATGTCTTCTGCCTTTTCAATCATGTTTCCTATTCTGTCTGTTAATAACTTAATATATTTATGTGAATGTTAAATCAGAATCAGTTTTTCCCATTTTAGATCAGTTGGTATTACCAAAATTATTATTATTATTATTATTTAAATGCCCCAATAATGAACCAGAATTTTTTATTATTTTTTATTTTACAGCAAATTTTCAGTCTCTTCAAATTCTGAAACAGGTTGCTTCAGTTTTTCCACATAAAGCTCTTCCTTCATGATGTCATCTATTTTGTGAAGAGCACCAGAGCATGATGCTGCCACCATTTTAGCTAGGCTGCTGTCCTGAGGTTTGTAAGCTTTTCCTTATGGTATTTATGGCTAAACATTTCAGTTTTACTTTAAATAGATCCGACTGAAAGAGAGCCAGTTTTAAGCTTTGAGCGTCAATGTGAAATCAGTGTAATATTTACCTGTACCGAGACTGGACTGTCACAAAAGCAGATTAATCGCCTGAGCTGAGGGAAACTGTTTTAGAAAGAAATCTTTTTGTTTTGCCTCCATCAGCCCTGTGAGTTTGTTTGTGACAGTGAATGCCTTGGAGGGAGTTTTTCTGTGTAAACTGCTGACAGACTGTACTTGCTTGTCATTCTGTGGGGACACTGGGTCCCAGTAGGAGCCACAGACTCTTCCCTCCAAACATTGTATGCCTGACAGAACCTGGTAGCCTCCAGCTTCTTCCTCAGAATGGCTCCAGGCTGATTATAAAGCTAATATATGCTGAGGCTGCTTCAAAACAGACAAGTATACCTAGCTAGTTTTATGTAGCCTTTTTACAGATGAACCTGTGATGCATAGCATGATGAGTTCTGTGTGAACAGGTGCAATGTGAAATAGAAGCTCATTCAGGTGAACTTCAAACCCTTACAACCTCGTTCCCTTAAAGAAATCACAGTAACAGGTTTGATAATTGTTTGATGATTCTGACAATCTAATGAGTTCTAAACAGCCGGTATCATCGGTAAATATTAAGATTTCTGAATGATTCATTATTTCAGAAATGAATACTTTATCACCACTGTGGGAAGATGTTAAAATAGTGGTGGAACTTGATAAAAAATGTTCAGTTAAGTTATTTAACAAATGAATGACAATTAAAATTTTAATCAAAAACTGTATATCAACAAAACAATCAACATTCTCACTTTAAAACACTTTTGCTGATAGATTTTTGAATAAATAGACATCCGAACTCAACAACTAAGACATTTATAGTTTTTAATCTGTTTTTCATGTTATTCAACCATTAGCTTTATGTAAAGTGCTATTCCAACCATTCAGCGTTCCAGTGTTTCAGGAACTCCTGATCACTCATACATCTTTTTTAGAAATGTGGTCAGTGGATGCTGATGTTAGTGTTGGGGACGTCTGTGCTGCTGCTACATGTTTAGCACTGAGATGCTATTTTAGGCTTGGATAGCTTTGCTAATGGGGTCACTCCTTTAACAGAACTTGAATACAACAATAGTCTTTTTCAGTGTCCAGTCAGATCAGTTTTAACCCCCAGAGCTGCAAGAGAAGCAGCTTTTTTGTCCATTGTTACCGGATGCTACCTTTGTGTCAGATTTAGAAACGTACCAGGAACATGCAAATACAAAGGTTCTGCTGTAATAATGTGGCTCTAATAATGTATGTTTAAAAAAAAAAAAGATTAATTGCATTACAATCTGGTATGTATGTATGTATGTATGTATGTATGGATGTATGGATGGATGTTATCTACAGTCCATGTGATTCTGGGTGAGTCTCATAGAAAGTCTCATACGGTGTGAATGTGAGATGTGATGAAAGCAGAGATTTACTCTTCAGCCACATTAATCTGATTCACTTCTCTTTGTTTCACCAACATTGAAAACAACACATTGTTTTTGTGTTCACATAAACTTGTGGTTCTTTCAGAATCATTGGTGGGAGAGAAGTAATTCCAAAATAAATCAGGCGGCTTTTTAAAGCGCTTTACTTGTTGATAAAAATTTGACAACTGAGGCATCATGGATGACTTTTGTTTCCTTTTCTTCGATAGATATGTTATTTTGCTCATAAATTCATACCGCTGAGAGTCACCGGGATACATGACTCAACTGCATGATGATGCTGTCAGCATCGCTGCAGGGCAGAAAACGCTGTTTTTGTTCTTGTTCTCATTTAATGAAAGATTGTAACCATGCTGTGAAAACCTATTGAGCCCCTTAGCATGGGTTTAGCTCTGGAACGCTCCCATGAATCCCATCTCAGTCCATCCGGGACTCTTCCTAGTTGTTTAATCATGACTGCTGACCTTAACTCTTCCACAAAACGTCTGAACATTTTATGTAAGTCAATTAAAACTTACTTAATTGAGAAATAAGTTTAAAAAATATATATTTAAAAAATATATATGACTTAAAACCACACTACGTAACTGTTATCAAAAATATGTCTATCATGTCATGAATGCATGGCATTAGGCAGATAAACTGTGAACAGATCGATCTCCTCCTCCTCCCTGAGCTACTATTGTCGTCTGAAGACATGCTCCAGGTGAAAAACAACCAGTCAGAGCCAGGAGGCGGGTCTTAATGCTGTCAATCAATCACATGAATATACTGTTAAATGTACCTACGGCAGAGAAACAAGTGAAATCTGTAAAAAACATAAAATACCATTTTCCCTGTGCTGTATCAGGTCTCTGGTGACTGTGGTTTTCTGAAAGAATCCAAACTAAGTTCAGTTTTGCAGACTAGAGCAGCAGGCATTGGCCCTTCTTTCTCTAGTGCTGCAGACATAATTGTCCTCATGCAACAAGGTTTCTCTTACTCCGAATAATCAGTGTGATGATTGGTAATGTAATCATTTCCTGAATGAGCCATAGAATCTATTTACTTGGTTTGTTTGTGTTGTTGTTGATCTATTAAAGCAAGAGTATTCATTTTCTGTTCCTGGAACATCTTTAATAACGTCTGAATAATTCATGTTGCTTGTGAGGCTCAGCATTTTACTGCTGCTTTATATACAAACTGTTTTACAAACTCCAGCTTTTCCTTTTGTTCGCTTTTGCAGGTCTTTCAGGGCCTTCTTTGCACTTTCTACAACCTTGGGGACGGAGAGTATAACCTGACCCTACCCAGCTATCGCCTTGACAACGGCGAGTGGCACGAGGTCTCCTTGGACAGACATGACAACGAGATGACGCTGCGGCTTGATGGCGGCGGAGGGAAGCGGGAGGTGACGGGATCGCAGAGTAGAAGCCGAGAAATCATCATCGACCCGACCGCCGTGATGCTGGCGAACTCCTTCCCCTCGGAAAGCAACAAGAGCTTTCAAGGTGGGTAAAAACGGCATGCAACTTGGTGTGTATTCTGCAGGTTTTAAGATCAAAGGTCCAGAATGATTTTGTACATTGTAATCTTTAGAAACTCCAAAACGTCTCTGTGTTGGTTCCCTTTCTGAGGCATTGTCAAGTCTGTCTGTAACTTCATCCTGTCACACCACAACCATGTTTGTTCTTAACATTTGTCTGAATTATCACTGTTGAAAAGGTTGATGGGAATGACAAAATGTGAAAAAACTTCCTCTGTTTTGAAAAACAAAAGTTGTCGCGCTCGCTAGAGTTGGTTTTTGGTTTTTCTGAAAAAGCGCTAATGGACTAAAAAGAGTTTATCTGCCAGAGCTTGGAAATAAATGCCGGCGCAGCATCATTTTAAAACAAGAAAACCTTCTCGCTGCAACAAGATTTAAAAACTTATGTCTCAATAAAACCAAAATATCATCTCCTTTAAGTAAGAAACAGCAGAAGAGCAACACCTCTTGGGATTTTTTGATGTGGTCCAGAATAACCAGGAGGAGAGTCACAGTGCGCCTCTTTACGCCTTTTTACAAGTCATAATTAGTCAGAGGAACGTAAAGTTATATCCCGTTAAAACAAGAAACTTTGAAACTTTATAGTGAGATATCAAACTCAACTTGTTTTAATGGAAAGGTTTCTTTTTAAAATGTAATATAAAACAGGTTTTACTTATTCTAATGAAAAACGTTCTTGTTTTAACGCGGTTTGCGTCTCATTGTAACAAGATTTTCTGGTTATAACGAGATGCTGCTCCTGGATTTATTTCCGGCTCTGGCAGTGAAACGCCTCCGTAAGATAGACGCACATCATCCAGATAAGTTTTGTGGTAACAAACGTTTACCTCACACTACTGATTAACTGTGTCTTTCCTGTCTTTGATGCGGACAGCAGGTGACATCACCGATGCTAGCTGACAGGACAGAACAACTACAACATATCCGATAGCATCACATTCCTAAAAACCTCTCTTTATTTTTCTCCATGCTAGTTTATTGCAGCCATGCATAACATTATTGTCTGATGAAATTATGCTATGCATAGCCTGGTTGATTCACTCCAAAGAGCAGAAACACGCTTAATTTGCATTTTCTTTTTTGAGACTTTTTGAAAGTTTGCATGACAATTTGATTGAAACATAACCAGCATGTCTGTTACCTCTGACCATAACACAATGTCTCATGTCTGTTTAAAGTCTACAGTCATATTTATGAAGCTCATTCAAAGTCAACACACCCTTTTAACTTTTTCATGTCTTTTCACATTGCAGCCTAAACCCCTCAGTGTATTTTGTTAGGATATCGTGTTATTAACCAACACCGCCGTGAATATCGTGAAGTGAAAGGAAAGTGACACATGGCGTTCCCTTTTTTTTCTCATCTTCATCGAGTCTGAAAGGTGCAGAGTGCAATTGGTATTCACTCCCCTCCTCCAGAGTTGCACATCTGCTCATCTATGCAAAATACCTCAGGCGTAGTTGAGCTGCTTTTTTCTTTTTTAGCGCTGGGAAACAAATTTGTCTTTCACACTTATAACACATGACCATGCTTTGACACATGAAAAGCACCTGACCAATAAATTTGCAGGTGATACCACAGGAGTGGAAGTCACACCTGGAATGATGGCTCAGTGTACAGGAAGGAAGAAGTGTTTGTGTTTTTTTTCTCTTTCTATTTCATGAGTTTTCATAGTAATAAAGGGACATGAAAAAGCCGTCACACCCTTACAGATTTTTCTTTTTTTGTTGTTTTTAAATGTAAATCTTTCAGAATATGAAACAAATATTTAATAGGAGACTAAGACCAGTACTTTACATGTTGTTCTGAATTCTTGTGTTTCCTCAGGAATGAGTCGCTGATCTGCATTTGGATTCATTTTTGTCTTTCTACTGGTGACTTTCGGGCCTACTTCAGTTTCTATTTAAATTGATTCTTGATTCCACAGGTCAGGCAGTAATCAGGAAATTGAACCAGGAAATTGTGGGTAATTATGCTTAATTGATGATTAAATGTGGGGGAAAATCACTTTTGGACACAGCACCACGTTGGTTTGGTTGGTATTTTCCAACCTTAAAGGAAATTATAACTTCAAAACTGCATTTTGTTTTACTCAAGTTGACTTTGTCTGGTATGAAATTTGATACTGAAACATTTTAGAGTTAAAAAGTAAAAACAGAAGCGCTCACTAAGGGGGCAAACATGTTTTTAACTTATGTTATAGATCCCCATCTTGTTTTGATCTGTTAAAAATGTGAATGAGAATCAGCGAGGTAACACCCGGGTTGAAAGATTCCATTTCTGTTCCTTTGATATTTCATATTTCATCTCCACTGTTTGGATGGGATTTTTTTGGTTTTGTTTTTGTGTTTTTGAAAAGCCACAGGAATCATTCAGGCCGGTGTAGAACAATTGATTGAAGTTCAGATCTGTCCTTCTGATTCTTGTTATGAATCCAGCTCTGCTCGTCTGTGAAACACAATAATGAGTTTGGACTTTATTTATCTGTCTATTCATCCCGTCTTATGAGGTCTACCGCTCAATTATAACTGGTTTGAACTGCTGTCGCCGCTGTCACTTCAAAGCATGGAATAAGTAAACCTTTATCCTAAACACTGTAAATAAATGAGTCAAAAAGGAAAAAGGTCGGGAACTTTTCTTTCATGGCGCAAATAACAGACGTAGCAAAGCATCTCAGGTGACAGCCAACACTTAAAGAGAAATCAAGGAATGCAACCGCATTCCAAATAAATTTGGCAGGCCATCTTTCCTACATTCACCACTTGAAGTTTGAAACGGAGTAAAGCTTTAAATATGATGTGACATGTTTGATGTGTCACAGTAAAAGTAAAAAGCGTTGTTTTGCCATTGACTGCGTATGAGATGGGTTAAGAAGGTTTTTTTATCCAACAGGCGCCACTGAAAATAGATTCTTTTATCTATTCATATGCAGCCTCATCAGGGTGGGATTGTGACATTTCTGAGCGTTAATGAATGATTGATATGACACTTTAATGGCTAATTCATTCAAACGATCTGGATGGCGTGTTTCCCCAGAGCTGGCTGCTCGCTCCACAACAACGCTCAGATTAGTGACCAGCTGAAGGCAGTACACTGCTTCACAAACAGATTTATACTCACTGAACTTGTATGAAAAAAAATGTTTCAGCTACTTTAAAAGTTAGCTTTACAGATTTACAAAAGATGAAAAAAGTTGGATGAAACGTGCCCTGTGTGGGCCTGGGCTGAAAGAAACATTAAAAAGACAGATTTTAAATTCACACAGGGATAAAGACCTTCATTTTTGGACTCAGCATTTAAAGTTTTCACCCAGGAAGTTACAGTTCAGAGGCAAACTGGCCTTCCAAATGTAAAATGACCCTCAACGTACTGCCACAACGGTTACAAAGTGGCTTAAGGACATCAAAGTCAATGTTTTGGCCTGGCCATCATAAAGCCCAGGTGTCCAATAGAGAATCTGTGGGCAGGTTAAAGGTCTTCCTGACTCTGTCCCATCAGTTCTGTCACCATCAATGAGCCAGAACTTCAGCAAACTACGGTGAGAAGCTTGTGGAGAGAAAACCCAAAACTGATGACTGGGGACAAACGATATTAGATTTGTGATTGATATCCAATATGCCGATATACTAAAACTCATTTGGCTGATAACCGATACCAGCACCAATATTTTTTTTTCCCCTGTAAATACTTACTGAAACTATATAGCTTCTCTATTGTGGAAATAAAATACTGCATTATCTTTGTCAACTTAGCCTGCTACCAAATGCAAATGCTAAAAAGATGCTGAAAATGATGAAACACTTTCAACTTGCTTTATGTTTAATGTCAAATTTATTCATGACATTTGCTCTCTTTAAGACAATGACAACATTCAAACAGAGCACATTTGATGTAGTTCTGTGTTACAGGCATCATTGTCACTGGTTTGTCATATAAAAACAGCACTTTTTACATCAGTGAGTTATTTTGACGGAATGGCCAATGTCCTATTTAAATTTTACAGCTAATATTGGCTGATAGCGATACCAAGTCATACGGTGAAAGGCAATGCTACCAAATACTGAGGAAATGTAAGTAAACCTCTGATTTTAAAGACATTAATAAACAAATCTGATATATTTTTCTCATTATTGTGGAATTTAGCAAAGAGAAATAATTTTGCTGATTCTAAATGACATAAAACAGAAGAAGTTTGATCCGATATAACTTCAGACAGTGGGGAGAAAAATATGTCTTTTTATTCAGTGTATGTAAACTTGTGGTTTCAACTGTACAATGTTACCATGAATGATTCTTTGTGCTCATTAATTATTCTAATTTCTGTGCATCCTCTGCAAATGTCATCTCTTTACAGATATGAAAGTAGTTCAGATTTATGTCTGTTTTTTATTTAAATAAAAAAATTCAGGACTTCTTTTCTTATTTCACCATCCTAGCAGCCAGCAAACAGAGGTTTGCTGGCTCCTGTCATCGCCTATCAAACACCTGCAGTGCAGCTTTGACATCCATTCCCAGATGGCTTGACATATATTTTTACATTAAATCGGGTCGTGCAAAATGTCTTGAACAGGCAGGTGGAGACCTTAAAACAGTTAAACGACACAAAAGGTCATCTTCATACGCCAGGTCATTACTGTAAGTAATAATTTGTTCTTAATAACTGACCTGGTTAAATCAAGGTTAAATAAAAAGTGTAAGGGGTGAATGCAAGAAGATATTTAAAAACCTTTAAAACACTGGAGTTTAAAACACGCACAAAAGGCAAGAAAAAAAAGTTGTTCTCTCTTTCAGCACTTATGTGTCTAAGGAAACAATTTTTTTTGGTTTGGAAAAAGAGTTACTGTTTGATAATTGATAAAGAAAAAGGTCAGAAATAAAAGATGCAGGCACAGAGTGAAAGAGAGCCTGAGAGCTCCCCGGAGTTAGACAGTAAGACATTTAGACAGCTGCGCCTCAGGCAATAAAAGACAATGCATGAGTTTATTAAATGGCTTTTTAAAGCATTTCTTTTCAACAGAGGCAAGACTGATAGATTGTGGCAGGGAATGAGGGACTGAATATGTGCACATTTGTTTGGATTTACTTTTGTGAATATCTTTCTCTAAAATGTGGTAGCTAGGGAAAGAAATGTTTACTAAATACAATAAGTTGGCAGATAGGAGATTAAAAACAGAAATACTGGAAATATGTCCTCAGACACATTGATTTATACCTAATAACACGCCATGGAGCTTCTGTGCAATAAACAAAACACATGTTGATCGATTTAAAGTAGAAAATACTGTCCTCATTATGCACATTAAACACATATAAGCCGGGGGTTGTTTCAGTCAGTTCTGGCCTAATCGTTTCGGTGTAGCATGTTTACCACACAACTGGACAGTGTGGAGCACAGCACAAGTTCAAACTGAGAATTACATTTTAAGTACATCTCAAAACATTTGAAAAAGTTCAATATTTTTTGTCACTTATTTCAGAAATGAAACTCTTGTATCAAGGAGAGTGAAATATTTAAAACATTTATTTCTTGTTTGGACGGTTATTACTTAAAATCCTGTAAGAAGAAAATAAGAAAATCTGTTTTTACCTCTACTTCCCACCTGCAGGTCTGACATTTATAATGTTTATTTTTGCAAGCATGCTGTGAGCTCAGGAAAGTAAACGTGTTTCTTTATGTGCATTTTGAAGTTTTACATTAGAGTTTGATGGAAATGGCAAAATTTGAAAAGCTGTCTTCAATTTCGCAAACATTTTTTTTCCCCAAAAAGAGTTAATGCATTAAAAGAAAGATGGAAACACGTTTACTGAATAAGTTTTAACGTAGAGAACTTTCCCAACCCAAACCTCCAGCAGGGAGTGGAGGACTGTCAGCCTGCAGTGGCCAGAGAGAGGCACTCTGGGCTGGGATAGGAGTGGTGGAACGCTCCCATCTACTGGTGGGTCTGTGTCTTACCAGAGGCATGAAGCTCTGAGAAATTTCTAAGTACAAACCTCTAGCTTGAAGGGGACGACTCTCTCCATTTTTCATAGATATTTGCTACTTTGCAGCGCCTGCATCTTGTTTATTACGTCAACACCTGATGAAGTCATGGTTTGCATAGCTTGGTTGATTCCTTCTGATCCAGTAGATGGAAAACCTTTTTATTTTAAAAGTTTTCTCAAAATTTGCATAACAATTGGATGGAAACATAGTTAAAGGAGATTATAAGTTGCTGATCTTTAGGCTGGAAAGGTTTGGTTGACAACAGACGCTCTGCAGTGGTTGTAGTTTTCTTGTAAGCAACATGATGCTGACAAGAACAGTTTATCTCTGTCCCTATGGAGTACCATAAAGATCCATTTCTGGGCCTCTGTTTTTTCTCTCCTCCTTCCAGGTTGGAGCTATTTTCAGAAGCATAACATTTCCTTTCATGTTTTAAGTATATTACTTAAAACATGAAATAAACCACCTCAGTGGTTTATTTCCACTGAGGTGCATGGCTGGATCCTCTGTCTAGCCTCTCCCTGATTGCCTTGTTGACCTCAGACGAAGGGCTCTTCATTTACTGAATCTTAATGAGAAAAAACACTGAAGTCATGCTGTTTAGGCTTAATGAAACCAGAAAGAGCCCATATATCAACACTTTCTTCCTGACATCACATGACACAAATTTGGCTGATTGAATTTGGAATGCATCTCTGATCTAAATTTCATGGGTGAAATATATATTTTTTATTTTTCTCTTGAACTTGCTTTGGAAGAACGTCTGTTGTGTGGAAATGAAACGCTGAACAATAATTCATTCTTTTAGAGCCTTCTTTCTGGATTACTGTAACCCACTTCTTTTTGGAGTCAGTCAGTCTTCCATTTCTCACTTCCAACTGGTACAAAATGCTTCGTGCACACAAATTCTGACTTATCTCCTCTGCCTCCTTCCAGTTTGTTTCTAATTTATTTTCCAAGGTGCTTTTATTTGTTATAAATATTTTAATATCTGTGCTCTTTTTTATTCATTTAAATTGTTGCACCCATATGTACAATCTCTATTGTTCAGGTTAGTGCACCAGATATTTTTATATGTTCCAAAGACGTGATGCAGACTCAGAGGTGATAAAGCGCTGCAGCTCCAAAACAGTGGGATGCTTTGTAATTGCACGATAGACAGACACTTTCACTCACTGTTGTGAAGTCTAATTAAAAATATGATTTTACTCTCTTTCCTTTGACTTGTTGTAATGAATATCATCCACTTTATTTTATTTTACTCTACTGTTTTGTCCTACATGTTTTAATTGTTGTATTATATGTCATATAGTTATTTTTACAGCTCCTGCGCATCTGTGTACCATTTTTAAATCTGACAGTGTAAAAGCTGTTGGTTTCCCATCCTGATAGGAAGCCATATGACCTAATTACCAAATTTCCACTGATTTCTACAAGAGTAAAACTAAAGACTTTGACTCTCCTGTCAAGTACTCAATTGGTTGGAATCTTACAAAAAAGACAAAACTGGAATTTCTTTGATTCAACTTAACTTTTCATAGAGGACAGAAGCCACATGCAGGGCACACCAAAGTTCAATCCTAGGGTGTCTCTTATTCAATATGCTCCCACTAGCTCAGGTTATAACAGGAAATAAGATTAGCTATGCTGATGATATACAGCTCTGCATTACGATGTTGCCAGGTGACTCTGAACCCAACAGTGCCCTGAACAAATGCTTAGAACAAATCAATAATTTTCTCCAGAACACTCCAGAAGCAAAACTGAAGTTATTATATTTGGACCTAAAGAGGAACAATCTAGAGTCAGCACACAGCTTCAGTTATCACAGCTAGAAACTAGAGATATCCGGGTTTAGTGATGGCCGGTGCTGGCAACTGAGAAGGAGGTTACTGCCTTGCGTTAGCTTTGGAGAAGCTAGAGGCTAGCACACGGTTAGTCACACATTAGATTACCTACTAATTCTGCTTAGGAGGAGAAAAAATTAGGTGGAATCACCCTTTAGCTATCTGCTGAATTGGAAACCTCAGTCAGAAGCCAACTTCAGCTCGGCATAGTATAGTATCTTTATACTTGGTGTCACATTGGATGTCAGTAAACTCACATGTCAATAAATCTAATGTATGATTCTTACAGACAGTGTATGTCAACTATCTTGATAAAGTTTCCTTTAAAGATAAAAGTATGAGTCGAGGGTAAATGGCCTATAGGCATGCTAGTAGCTTCCTGGCCAACGGTAATGCTAGCAAATTCAATGCTAACACTAGCTTATCCGTGCTAATTGCCAACAGATAAGAAAACAAATTCAGTGAGTGACCAGCCTAAGGATGCTAGTCACTAACCCCTCCAAAGAGAACATAAGTGAGTAGTCTCTTTCTCATTTGCCCGCACCGATTGCTGAGTCACAAACCGGCCTATCCGAACTGTAGCTGGCTTCAGAATGGATATAGCCTCCTACGACAAGGAAGTAGCCATCGCTGGGTACTCAGCAGTCTGAACTTTATCTCTGAAACCAAACCACAACGAAACACTCCAACACCACTATGATGGTTAATAAATGGCAGCTATGAGATCCAAACTGCAGCACTGCTAACATAGCTTCCTTCACTGCAGCGAACAAGTGGACAATTCTAAATTGGCTAGAAATGTCACTGAACTGACGAGCTGTGGGTTAGTTTGGTTTTGGGTTCAGCTGGAGGTCAGCTCAAAAGTTCACAGAAGTGCATATCAAGCATTAAGCACTTTATTCCTTCTGTACCTGGTTCAGCTTCAGCTCCTGCTGCGTTCCGTTCAATCACTGACTGGTAGCTTGATCACAAAGGATGTGTTTATTTTAATTGCTGATTGGAGTGAAGGTTCCTCCACTATGGCTCTAATAGATACGGCGTTGCTGGCAGACTTTTGCTATAGGTGAGCAGAGGTTTAGAGGTTTGCTCCAAACAGATATTTTCAGCCAGTGATCACACTCCACTTTGATAAGTTTATCAGGTGACTGCACCAGAAGAACTTTTAATTAGTGTAGATAACAAAGCACTATGGAACACATAATGTTATATCCCATATGCATGGAAATCATTGTCTTTAATCCTCTTAGTGCTTTTTCCCTCCGTCCCCCATTATTCAGCAACTGACGTAAAACATGTTGGCACTCTGCAGAACCTTTTTGGTGAATGAAAAAATAAACCAGTTCTTTAATCTATCAGTAACATGGACTTTCAAGCTAAACTCTATTTAATTTTATGTTTGGGTAGATGAATTCCTACAGCAGCATTTCCCTGTTCCTCTGAGTCCTCCACTTTGGTTCCTCCTTCTGCAGGCTGCATCAGGGATCTACGCCTCAACGGCCGTTACATGCCACTAGACAGCCAGCCACGGGACGGGGTTTCCCAGGTCAGCGTGCAAGGGCTCTCCGTCGGATGTTCATCAGACTCCTGCAAAAAGTACCACTGTAAAGCCCCGTTTACCTGTGTGGACTTGTGGAGAGTGCACGAATGCAGGTACACACTCATACACACATGTAGCTGGTATAGATTTCAATCACTCTGGGAGGCTTACAGTCATTTTCATCTTTTTAGGTCAAAGCCACAACGACTGACTTTTTTTGTGTATTCTTCAGGATTTGGATTTATTTGGGATCAATCAAAGATCATTGCACTTCATCTAAAGATTATTAGCGTAAAACCAAAAATAGCATTTCTACATTATAAACAACTCTGTAAAAGAGGAAGTTTTATGACAAGGCAATGAACTTATTGGAGTGCATCCAAGTCTTCAAAGGTCAGTCCTCACTTTGACTCTGTTAAGCAAAACCTTCTTGATGGACTCTTGACTTCTATCAGAGTCTATCAAATCTACTCAATGGGAGTTTGTACTTCTGTCCAAGGAAATGGCACAAAGAAGCGATCAATAAATAAGAAGAGGAATCAGTGGTAAAATGAGAGGAATCATAACAGACGGTTAATAAAAACTCATTCAGGTATTTTTTTCTCAAGCACTTTTTGGATCAGGTAACAGTTAGCTCTGTTGCCTTTCAGCAGGAAGGTTATGGACTTCAGACTTTGTACATTGAATTAGCATGTTGTAAACATGACCACGTAAGATCTCTCTGTGTTCGAGACGCACCGATCTGATACTAATATCTGTATCAGTTGCTGTTTTAAAAAAATAAAATCTAGATAGGCTGTCAGTGACAATGAATCTAATCCACAGGGGCAGATCTATTGAGTCTAACTTTATGCTTTGTGCTCTGAGTGCCTCATGCTTTATAATTTATTTTACATTATGCTTTGAATTCCTAATTGCACTTTCTGAACCATTTGAAAGTTTTGTTGCAGTTCATTTTGCATTGGCTCTTATATGCCTAATTGAACTGAGTGAACAAATCAAAATTGTTTTTACATGTTTGACCAAATTTGTGAAGTTATTGGTGTTTTTAAGCGTGTTGTACTGATGGAGCGTTATCAAATGCATCTGTTGTTCAGTGCATCTACGTCTGTGTTTAAATAAAGAAACATTTTAAGTAAATTCAGCTGTTTTTCTGTATCGAATCAGTATCGACCAATACAATACCTGAGGTTTCATATCAGAAGAGAAGAAAAGTTGATCAGTTCTTCTAATCTGGTGACTCCGGCTTCCTCCCACAGTCCAAAAACTTGACTGGTTTCTATAAATTGCCCTCTGGTCGTGTGTGTGTGCACGTGGTTGTCTGTCCTGTGTGTCTCTGTGTTTCCCTGTGATGGATTCAGGGTTTACTCCAATGTCTGCTGATGAGCTGTTTTCACTATAACCATTGCAGGCTTCTACAAAAGACAGCTGACGTTTTAGCAACATCATATTTTAGACCACCAGCAGGAACAAAATGTGTTTTTGATCACACACTTTGCTTCTAAAAAGACATTTTGAACAGACCTAAACAAAAGCAGTTGTAAATCTCAAGGAAAAAGAAAACATGTATGTTCACCTCTTATGAGGTGGAAACATTCTGATGTAAATTCATCAGTTCACAGGAAAGCATTTTATAGAAGTCTGGAAAATAAGTCTTTTGCAGAAGTTTACCAATTTAACACATGAAGAAACATAGCTAAAAAATAACCTGATTTAAAAATGAAAAGAAATAAAAAAAAATACAAGTTTTAGTCTATTTCTATAACATTCAGATTGCAACCCAAGGTGTAGTTATTTCAGGCCTGAGCACAAACGTAAAACACTTTCAGTGAATCCAACTATGACTTTTATTTCACACCAACTCCTATAAATTCTCTATGATTGAAGAAATGCTTTACCCTAATGCTACATGCAGTCACATTTTCACATAATTATCTATTTTTATGTTTCTGTTTAGGTCTAGCACATCGCCGCTGAAGTCACCAGTATAATGTGTTCCATACCAAAGATTGCTTCACTAAATAACCAGCGTTGTACGCAGGAATCAATGTGTTTTCTACTCCCAGGCTCTTCAAAAAATAGTTTCATAGATTGCCTCGGCGAACACTCAAATCTCAATACAATTTACAATAAAACTCTCAGGTAAAGTGCCATCATTTATCAAGCATAACACAATTTTGCCAAATACTTTGGGAAATGATGGGAGTTGAAGGATCCTGTAGTTTAGGAGTAAAAGCCGAGATATCATCTTTGGCTGCATATTCCTGCATTCATCTCTTCAAATATTTTGTTTTCAGCTCTGTTAGTTAAACAAATGTGCATGAGTAAATAAAGTAAGGCCATTAAATGCCTTCCAGGTGACGGTTGCAGCGGCTCAGAGGAGTCTCCTGCTGTTGTTTCCTCTCTGCTGGCCCTTCACTGCTGGCTTCCAGAAACTTCACTGGATCTCCAAACAGTTTTCATCTCCCATTCATTTCCAGTTACCCCGCTGAGTCAGAGTCTGTATTCTTAGTTCTCTGCTGTTATTAAGATGTGCTGCTATTATATTAAGAAAAACAATGGGGCTGCAAAATTGTGGCATAAAGAAATTGTTTTTAAAGTTATAGTTACATTTCTACACACACTCTACATGGTCTTGAATGTCCTATAAATTATAGGCTTTTAGTGATTCAGTTGGTGGGGCGTTGCTGGTGTAGGCCATGTTAGGTTCAGTTCCCAACCTTGAGGCCAGCTGTGGCCACTGAGGGAGGGGGCGTGGCCCTGAGCTGCTGCAATTGGTCCAGTCTGGTATCAGTCATGACTAATGGGCCGATCTACCAGCTTTATTAACCAATAAGCATCATAATTAAAAAAACAAAACAAAAAACTGGCTGGACTCTGAAGACATTTATGAGCTCAGTTTCATAATGTTTTCTGTACTAAATAATTTACAATGTAGAATGCTGGTGTTACTAATTTTAGAGTTCTTAATTGAGAAAATTGACTAAGTGAAAAAAAAATCACTTAATTTTCATTGATGTTGACCAGTTTTAAAACCTTAAATTGAATTCAATTGCAGTGCAATGTCCTGTCATCTATTTAGGATTTAATTTATTGAATCACCACTACATAAGTTTTCTTTTGTTCTGAGCATGCCCTTAAACCGGTTTGCACATTAAAACTCAGTTGTCTGCTATTAAAGTGTCATATTTTAACTTAGAATATGATCATAGATATTTCTTTTGGTTATAATGTATCATGAAAATGATACAAAAAATTGTCAACATTACATAAATGGTTGAAAAACTTTCCAGAAGTCAAAACCAACACATCTGCCTTCATAGACACTAATAAGAGCCTGAAAGCCTGTTGCCTGGTGACAGAATCATTTGAGACCGATGCTCTCTGTGGATGACTGATGCCCTGGATGGGTCTCCAACTTCTGCTTGATCAACATTTCATATGCACCTCTGTGTTTTCCACTCGTTAGAATCAGTGGGAATGTTGCGCGGTGCACACACCCCCAATCAAACGGCGCTCTTAGTCACATCCACTAGTCCCAGCAATTTCTCTGCTATTGGAAACATCAGTCTCTAATCAGTGTGTCCAGCCTTCTGGCTTTCTAGCTTTTAATCTTGCCCCCACCCACACCTTCACTTTCTTTTTCCATTTCCCTGATCCACTCACCCACATCATCCATCTACCTCCTCCCCCCACACCCCCGGCCCCCAACAATGCTCTTTCTCACACGCAGCTCTTCCATTCATCTGTTATATTTCTATGACTCATCTTCATGAGTTTTCTAACCTTCTACCTCTGCCAAATGCACGGTCTACCTCTCTACTCTCATCCAGTGCATTTGTTCCTTTTTCCATCATCTGAACTAAACGTTAAAAGATGATAAGAGTGCAATAAATGTTGGCACCGAGCCCCTAAGCTCAGAAAAGCTGTCCATTTAGCCTAATGTAGAAACCACGAACACACTTGAAGGAGCAGTATTATGTCAAATGGACTTTTTGAGCTTTTCATCATGTTATAATGTTATGCCCTCATCAGAATCATACCTGGAGTGTTGCTTTGATTCTTTCATGCATGTTTCAGAAATCCTTTAATCTCCATGGCAACCATTCAGCCTCGGTGGACCTGCAGCTTCTCCTCAGAGCTGCAGTTTCCAAGCTTCCATCTCACAGAGCAGCCCTCCTCCACTCAGCTCCTTCAGACTAGCCAGCAGCAATTAGGAAATACCTGGTGGAACTGTGCATCTGCTGAGCTCATTATATGAGCTACTTCTCAGAGCAACACTGGTAAAAACATTGTTAAAGGGTTAATAGAGGAGCCATGTTGTGATGACTTCCTGAAGGCAGAGTTTCAGAAAAAGCAGGAGTTTTTAAAGAGACAGAGTCCCAATTTCAAGGTGCTAATTTACAAAGTCAAATTTCCTTTAGGTCACATCTGATATATACAGCATTTTCATAACAACTGAAGTTGATATAATTACTTAATTGTACTGTAAAATGGCATTATATGCCTGGAAAACACACAATGCTGCCCATTTAAATTTGCATGTCCACAATTTAGGCACTGATAGTTGATATGTTCTCCTTACTAGCAGTTTTTGGATTCCAAAAATAAATAAATAAATCCAAGCAGCAACAGCTGAGAGCAATGTGTAGCTGAAAATGTTTTTTATTAACTCCTGTTAGCAACAGATCAGAATTCCTGTTCTGGAAGATCTGGTCTGTCATTAAATCTGAAAACGCCACAACAACCAGAGCTGGGTACGGCCCTACTTCTGTTTTTAACACACAATACAAGAGTGGATTATGATTAATAAATTAAAGTTATGGCAGTTGTTAAATTTAGGTCTATTTTTTATGTTTTAATAACTATCTATTGCATTTCTAAGAGCCTGGGCACAGGCTTCAGGGAGCGCTAAGAATATCTGTCTCCAAATGTAGCCCACAGAAGGCCTCGCTCACTACGAGTTGTTCACATGCAGATGTAAATTTAGACGAGTGTATTCCTTTCTTTCTGGGAAAATCCTTCCAGCGTCAACATTCGCAGAGATTCTATTTGCACAGTTGTTGTGGAAAGGAGGAAAAGCAGATGTTTTTTTTGTTTTTTTTAAATAATACGGCTGATTTGCATCCTGATTGAGTCGTGGCAGTGGAACTGTGTCGTTCTCTGATCAGTCACCCCCCATTGCACTCCGATCACCGCTGAGCCATTAGCCTCTGGTTCCTGTTTTACACCGCCGTGCACATGGCCAGTGGCCATGAATGATCTAGTGAAATGTGTTTCTGGTTGTGTTATTATGACCAGTGATCTGAAACTACTCATCTAAATGGTGCTAGAGACGCCAAGCTGGGCAGATTTCAACAGCTAAAACACAAGCAAGTGAAAGTAGCTCAAACTCTATGTTGCATCAAAAATAATGATGATAAAAGCCAATGATTCTCACTCTTTAGGCGTTACTGATGTTCTTTATAAGATTTCCATGAAACAAATCGAAAAAAGTAAAAATATTTCTGAGGTATTTTAATCCAGCTGAATCTTCTTGAGTCAAAAACAAGAGAAAACTTCTCCTTAATGAACTAGTCTATCTATCTAGATACAAAAATCCATGGAGAATAACAAAGCTAAACCTACTGATGCTAAATAAAACAAGAAACCATTTTAAGAGGAAACAAGAAAAAACAAAACACTTGGCTCTGCCTCCCCCACCACACAACAACCAATCACAGCCCAGAACTGCTCTAGTTCACTAAAGTAACACTGAGAAGTTATTGAAGCGTAGTTGTAATAAACTAGGGTATTAACACGTAATAATAAGTCATTACTTATGTTTTGTTGTTGTTAATGCATGTTCAATACATTTTTTGTATTTTTACTGAAGTCAGGATAAATTTGGGGAAAATTTTTAAATGAGGAAAAAAAACACAGCAACAAACGGCATCCATACACAACAAAGCTGCAAAAAAATATACATTCTATACAGAATTGCAATTCCTAGCTCTGGAAATTCTGGATCAGTTCAAAATGCTCAAAACTCAATTTTAGTCTGCTTAATGTTTTGTATATATATATTTAATTTAGGAAAAAGCCAGGCACCTAAGCGAACCTAATACTGGTAATTTAAGTTAATTTTATGCACAAACCTTTTTTTGCTTAAAAATAAACTGTTGGAATTGAATACAATATGAAACTTGATACATTAGCTTTAAGTAAATGTTCTGTTTGTGTTCACAGTCTTTTCCTCTTGTCAGCCACTTAAGCTAAACAGAATCTCTTGATCGTTGGAACAGAAAAATTAGACTCTGAATTAAAACTAGTTTCTGAATCGACTCGTGACCCAAAAAGATGAAACTGAATCACTTGACGCTGAATGATTAACATCTCTGACATATAAAAATAACTATTATCAGATCACTGAAAGTACATGGTACAAGTTAAATCTAACACAACAATGTGTGTTTAGTGGCAACTGCACCCCAACGTAGTGTGTATCTGACAAACATCTGAATATAAAACTTGTGTTTGTGGGTGTGATATCTATGTGATGCATTGCAGGGACCATTTACCTGACATTTACTACTGTGTCTGTACCAAAGCCTGGTCCCCATGAGGTGAAATGCTGCTTTTGGTTAGGGATAAGCTGTAAAAATGAATAGAAGTCAATGGAAAATCCCCACAAAGATAGAGAAACAAACATGAGAGTCCATGTGTGTGAGACAATCTTTTAAAACTATTAAGTATTATCCATGAATAGTAGCTGCTTTGTTAAGACAGGTTAGGAGGAGAAACTCATCAAAGCACAGACTCTAGTCATTGCTAATGAAAGCAGTGTTAACAGAGAGACCACAAGAGAAGCAGTGATGTCTGCCTGACTGACGGCTGTCCTGCATTCAACACCTACACAGTCTGCAGCCAGGCGTAATGAACGCTGAGTGCTGAGCTTTGGAGAGGGCACACAAACCCCCAAACAGAGCAAATTATCTTCTGAAATATCTCTCCAACAGCCGGGACTGTGTTTCCTACCAGCATTATGAGGATAGTCGGCATTTTCTCTGAACAGCAGAAATTAAATCTGAAGTGTACCTCAGACAATCCATTCCTCTTTGTTTTCACTGCTAAGCACAATTGCAACATTGTTGACTGTCTAAACACTCACCAGTGTTGAATTGTTGTTGTTTTTTTTTTTCACAATAAAAAATGGCATTAAAACTCTCCATGAAATACAGCAAAATAGTGTCTAAAGCAACACTGAGTTCAATCTTAGCTGTAATGGCAACATCAAAAACTGAAATTTGCAGGAATTAATGTGAGATTAGAGTGATTTTGTTCCTCATTAGAGCCTGGAGACAATTAAAGTCTGGAGACAATAGTAGGTTTATGGGTCAGACTGAACCAGAGCAGAGAAGCCCCATTCAGAGGAAGGAGGCACTGAACTATAGGAGCTTCTAGTCGCTCATCACAGTACAGCACCATGGATGCCAGAGTGTGGTCACATCACAGCCCCACTGCTGACTCTGGATGTTTGGAGACTTCAGTGTTGATTCCAAAGGGGGTCACATATTGTCTTTTATCTTTTACCACATATCTTTTGTTTATCACATATCTTTTGTTTCTCTCAGGAAAAAAAGAATCCATATTTCATATAGTCTGCCTCATACCTGGATTTCCCAATGCCCATGGGTGGATGTGTACAAACATTGTGTGTATCTTCCATGATGTGAAACAGTGTCAACTTACATTATAATTCACATTAAAGAGTGTGAGACTCTATTGATTTTTTTCCTCAGATAAAACGGTCAACACGCACTAAAAACGACCCAGGTGGAATCTTGTACTCAGAGCTTCAGTTTCCAAGCTTCTGCTTCACAGATCAGCCCTCCACCGCAACTCCCTCTCTCAACTCCTTCAGACTAGCCAGCAGCAATTAGCAAACACCTGGTGGAGCTGCTCATCTACTGAGCTCATTATAGAAGCTACTTCTCAGTGCAACGCTGGTAAAAAACGTTGATAAATAGGAGCCATGTTGTGATGACTTTCTGAAGTCGGAGTTCCAGAAAGAGCAGGAGTTTTAAAGAGACAGAGACCCAATTCCAAGACTTTAAATCGCAAAGTCAACTTTTCTTTAAGTCATATTTGACACAGCTTTAAAGAGGAGCAGCAGAAGCAAATGAGGTGGATTAGCAGAGATGCAAAAAGACAAATTGATGGTGTCATCCAGGACATGTTGTCATTGAATATCCTCTCTGCTGCCTGGATATTGAACTGTTAGCTTGTCATTACAGGCATCAGACTGTCAGTCAGCAACAGCATCTTCAGACAGAAGCTTCTTCAACAAGGGCGGAAACTTGTGCTAAGGGTTTCCAGGCTGGGGCCGTTGCTACCTCAGGATTGGCAAACAGCTGATCAACACCAGGGCCTAATATCTGTACTTTCAAAATAATTCACTGAAACTGAAAATATGTTCTAGAAGACCTTGCCATCTTTATAAATATTGGAGTATATTGATATTGTCATTGTTGCCACCACCTGTTTTGGAGGTGAACTGCTTGTTCCAAAGGTCTGCTGGTGAGCTGCATCCCCATGGCAACATCCAGTCACTGGAGGGATGGCAGCGCTGGTTGCCGGGGTCAAATTATGACAATATTTCATTTACTTTTAGGATAAACAGAGTATGTTTGAACTATGTTGAAATAACTGATATTATCACTTAAAATGTTTCACTATACTTACAATGTGTTTTCAATTACTCTATTGAAGAAAGTGAACTTGGATAAGATTCTAGTTTATTAAGCTTTACTTGTAAGAAAAAATAGAATCCAGCAAATTACTAATTAGGCTTTAATTTTATCTTGAAGCAGGAAGAAGCTAATGTAATATGGGTCATGTAGAATGAAAAGAATCCAAACTGTCCACCTCTCTGCTGCTTCCTTTTGCTAGAGCGAGAGCTAAGCTTCCACACGCCTCCTCTTCACTAAATAAAGAATCACAGATGTCATTTTATACAAATAATAGTATTGGAAACACTTCTTGACAATCCAACAAGTGTAAATAGCTAAACAGATTATTTTGATGTGAGCATGACTGCAGAATAATAACCCATCTTGGCGGAAGACACACTACATTGACTCTCCATTTCTTTGTTTAGTGGCAGAAGACAAACAATAATGAGATAAATGAAAGTTGTGCTCAGAATGTATTGTGGCTCTTTCTCTGTGAAGTTAAGCCATTACTTCAAAGCATGAGCACCTCACCAGAGACGAGACACAAAACTCATTTCAGATAGCATCAGGATGTGGCGCCCAGAACTGCTCCATAGACACTGAATGAGATGCGGCTCTCATAAAGTGTTTGTTTAAGTTGCTTCACCCAAATGAGCTTTTAATTATAGTAGTGCTTTCTGAAGTGAAGCAGAAAATGTGGCCCCATCTGCATAAAATCACCCTTGTTACTGCCAGTACCACAGTCAGCGTTTTCATCTCCCGCCGTTCCTTCTCTATTAAAGTCTACATCCCTGCAAGATCAATGATTAAAGGAGTAATTAACTTCTTCCACTGGTGGGAAGTTGTAATAAATATTCCATAAGATTAGATGTGGGTGGTAATGAGTCAATTTTTTTCAGATAAATGATCCAAAGTTGCTGTCCAAAGTATACTTAAAGGAATAGTTTTAATCCCCAAACCATTTCAATTTTTTAATAAGGAAGATTAAAAATGGACCAGCTTATGGTTACTTTTGGGTACATGTTTTCCACAGCTGTGATTTAGTGTGTCGTGTGTTTTGTTTATCGCTGTGTGCATTCATGCAGTGCTGAACAATAAATCGATAACAAAATATATTACGATGGACACATAATCAATACCAATAGGAAATACATCTGATAGAATATTCAATAATTTCACTGAACTTTGGTTTAGAACCACTCAGCATTCTGGGAGATGTAGGCAGAGGAAAAGCTTCGGCCACTCAACCTCTCATGACCGATTAAGCAAGGTTGATGCC
>NW_006800058.1:482916-497620 GCF_000485575.1 Poecilia formosa | reverse complement strand
GTGCAATTTGACCTGTCATAACAAATGTTTGACAGTTTGAATTGCTGTCAAACATTGTTTTTAAATTACGTAAACCTCTTTTCAATTCTTGTTTTTCTGCCTGCTTTTTTCGTGTTTTGCAGGTGTCCTCCTGGTCACATGATCCATGTGAACGGCACCAAAAAGTCCTGTGTGTACACGCTATGCGCGACGCGGCCTTGTCACCGGGGAACCTGCGTGGCCCAGTCACCCTCTAAATTCACCTGTCACTGTCCAGAGGGCTACAGGGGGCGCCACTGTGAGACAACATTGGCTGTTTATAGGGAGGACGTGGGCCTGAGCTTCAGCTCGCTCTTTGCCATCTGTATCTGCTTCATGGCGTTGCTCGGTAAGTGTTGCTTCAATTGCATCTCATAGATTGAAGAACACCAGCTTATATTTATAACCCTGGATCTGACAGTGTTGTGGAGCAGATTGTAGCGAGGGCATTCTGGGTAAATGCTACCAAAACAAATACTTGTGTTGTGGGAGAAATGGTCCTTTGCCAAACAAAAATGAAGAATCCTGCAACACCCAAAATCTCATACCACTCCATTTGTCTTCACATTTTGGGAAGAAGGAAGTTCCCTTCTTCAGATGTTTTTATGTTGTTTCCGTCAGTGGTTCTTGGTGCAGCGCCACCGCAGGTGAGGGGGCAGCGTGACAGGTTTAGTTTGGTTTCGTTAAGAGTCGTTCTGATGGGTTCTCTATCAGACCATATTTTAAAATAACTTTCCACTCTGCCTTTGTAACCTCAACATAAAGATTGTGGAGGAGAATCTTGAAGAAAAACATCCTATATTTATAAAAGTTCTATCATGTTTAATCTTTTGCTCTCTGATCTTTTCAGTACTGTTTGGCACCGAAAAGGTTAGAACACATTTTCCAACATTTCTAAATATATACGTACATGTCATCAAAGCTGCTAAATTAGTCCTCTTCATTTGAGAATTTGCTGTTCTTCGGTCATAAAATTGGTGAAATTTAGACAGTTTTACATCAAGAGGAACCGCTTCACGTATCGCCGCTCTCTAATGGAAATTTCTGCAAAGGCTGAGGTACAAATGTTATGTTCAGCGGATGTTTTTTTTCCCCTGCCATACACATAAGGATAAAAAGCTGGTATGTTTCCAAATTCTCCTTAGTGTCTTGTAAACTAAAGTTGTTTACTTTGCTCTTACAGCTGTGGAGGTGTTAGTGACTGAATTTAAGGATGTTTTCCTGGTAAAAAGGTTCAAATTGTAGCCTAGGGCTTCACATTCAGCCGGAGAACCCAGCCTTGCACCTTTTGCATACAGAAAGTGTGAACATCTGAAAAACAAACAGAAAACAAGCTATCATTGAAAAAAAAGTGATTCAAAAATTTTTTTTGAGAAATATCTTGCTTTATGTTGACATGTGTTTACAGCTTTGATGCTACAGCTTATGTTGTTTTCAGCGAGTGTTGTATGGAAAAGGGCTAACTAAATGATTGACGTGTGTGTGTGTGTGTGTGTGTGTGCGTGTGTGTGTGTGTGTGTGTGCGTTTGTTTGTAATACCTTGTGGGGACGATTTTCCTGACATATGCTACGTTGTGGGGACCAATCGCTCCTGGTGGGGCCCTGAGCCTGGTCCCCACGAGGGGAAACCCTGTTTTTGGGTCAGGGGTCAGAGTTAGGGCTAAGGTATGAATTGAGTTTTGGTTAGGGTTAGGGTTAGGTATGTGATGGTTAGGGTTAGGAAAAGGGTAAAGGTAAGGTTTAGGCTGTAGAAATTAGTAGAAATGAATGGAAGTCAATGGAAAGTCCCCACAAAGATAGCAAAACAAACGTGTGTGTGTGTGTGTACACTGTTTTTCTCCTGAAAGTATTCAACCTCCACGAAAAGATTAGCATCTCTTTGTAATAACCAAATGAAATATTACATGTCGCATCACAAAATTCAGTGTTTCACAACTTCTGCAGTCTGGAAATAATTCAGCATTCCTGGAGGAATCAAAGGTCTCAGGTTCATTAATATTCTTAAACCTCTGGCCATTCTTAGTTTGAAGCTGGAGTAGCCACCGTTTCTCTCACAATGAAATGTCACTGTCAAGACTTTGAGCTATTTCAGGTGTTCTGTCTGAAACATACTCATAAACACTTGGTTGGATTGGTTGCATTAGGTGTGCCTGAAATCACACTTGATTTGTAAATGTTTATTTGCAGTAGAGTTGAATTTGGCCTGTTTAAACAGTCATTTATCTGTTTCAAGCATCGGAAAACTTTACAATTTAAAATATTTTCAGATGCAACTTTAGATGAACAATCATCAGCAGGAATATCAGTGTGTCCTTCATGGCAGGAAACCTCAGCTGTCTGGTGAATGGCTGATATTTAAATGGCTGAAATTTACAAACAGATCCACAGATTAAGAAGCTGGTCAGAAATTTACAGCCAGATTGAGATATTTTCTTCTGCTTGGTGTAATCCACAGTTGAGACTAAAATTATTCATAACCATGGAAGATTTTGGTTTAATCTCCTCATTTTTTATTTTTATCAACATGTTTCTTTTTATTGGAAGTAACACTTTCTGGAGTCGCAACTTGAATCCAATACAGAGGAAAGGAGGTGATGGCAAGGAGGCCTTTTAACCTCAAAATATTAATATGTGTTCATCAATATGACAATAGAAACATGCAGCAAGGTGGTCACCAACTTTAAGAAGCATTTAAATATGCTTTAATGCATTTTAAGAAATAATTTCAAGCATGTTTTTTTTTTAAGTCTGTTCCCTGTTTACATTGTGCATTATGTTTATGGCCGACAGCCGATATTTACCGATGGTGTAAATCACTGGTCCCCAAACTACGGCCCGCGGGCCACATCTGGCCAAATGTGGCCAGATGTGGCCCCCTGTGCTCAGAGGGCCACATTTGGTCTGGCCCCCTGAGCAGTACCAGAGACCATTTAGATTTTTTTTAATATACCGTATTTTCCGGACTATAAGCCGCTTATATGTGGATTTTTCTTCAACCACCAGGGGGCTCTTTAGCAGGAAGTGGATCATTGGAAGTCAAAATTGGAAATAAACGAAGAAAGCGCCCATTAAAACGGAATTAGGTTTTAATACGGAATTGAAATTTGAGAATGTTGCTGATCAGTTAAATAGCATTGAGGGAGAAAAGATTTTTCTTTTGTTTTTTAAATAATACTGGGATCATTATGAGAATTTGAGGTATAGTATATTAGGATCCAGTAAATGGCAGTAGTGCAACAATAATGGATGCAAGCTGCTGTTGAAATCTAAAGAAGAAGAAGAAGAAGAAGAAAGCGCCTACTTTCATTTAGCACATGCTAGTAGCACATGCTAGTAGCAGACACGAAGGATCAGCACTTTTACTGTTACAGTTACCGTTTGTAATCAGTTCTGTTAAATCTAAACTTGGCAACTTTTTCTTTTTCAGCCGTAATAAATGTGATATTCAGTTGACCTGTTATTACTCAAATGTTGGCTGTCCACCCCCTCTGCTGCTGCATAGTTGTGGAAAAACTGGAGCGGCAGAGATATCTGCATATGTGTATGTTTACTGTTTTTTGTTTTTTTTTGTTTTGTTTTTTTAACTTCGGGGTTGTGCCTTATAGTCCAGTGCGGCTCATAGTTTGCAAAATACGGACTATAATCCTTCCTGGATTTATTCTGTGAAGAACCCAGAGAGGGTTATTTGGTTATTATTTATTTCATAAATACTGTTATTATTTATTTCCTGACTTTTGTTCTGTGAAGAACCCAGAGGATGTTATTTGATTGTGCTTTCTGGAAAACAATACATTTTTACATTTAGGCACTCCTGCAATCGTCACATTTTTTCTGTTACAAACTGACTCTGGCCCCCCAGCAGAGAAGGGAAAAGTTATGTGGCCCTCACAGGAAAACGTTTGGAGATCCCTGGTGTAAATATTGCAATAACCTGTCGACTACACCACTATGATTGCTTCTCTGCTTCAGTTAAAAACCTCATCACTCTCACTGACACATGACCAAACAAATAACACATGGTCAACTCTCCCCTCTCAAAATGCATGTACAAATGGCAACAAGATGGAAATAACTATCAGATATTAATATCGGCCCAGTTTTACTCACAGGACGGATTCTGAAATGTTGAAAACGGCTAACATCGGCCAATACCGACGTTGATGCTAATATTTTGCGTATACTTAAATATGGCTTCCAAAAGATGAACTCTACAAATACAATGAAATTAGGTTTTAGCTCTTGGTTGATTAAATCAATTATTGTTTAAAATTATCTGATGTCCAAACTGTTTTATGGACCTTAAAAACAGACAGTTATCAAAAAAGCACAAAGTCAGAATTCCATGACACATTTTAAAGTTTGTCATGTAAAAAGTAAGAGTGAGAATCAAAGGAAAAGCTGAAACTTCAGTCCAAAATGATGAGAGTTGGTCAACCTTGGTCAACTTGATAAGTTAATCAATTAGTTGTTAGCAGCTTGTTTTGCACACTGACAAGGAAATGATGAGTCAGTTTGAGAATTTTCTTAGGTAGATCAGAAAATGCTTTATTAGAGTTTCATTTTGTGAAACAATAAATGTACAGAGGGTGTAGAAAGAATCCTGAAAGTAAAGCCAGTAGAAAATAAACCCACTGTAGTTGGAATGATGATGCAGCTGTGTCGTGTCTTAGTAAGGATACAGACAAGCTTGTGCTTTTTGCGAACACATCAGGTTTGGTAACATCGTTTTCTAAATCTTCTAAGAGAACTGCTGTCCTACCAGAACTTCTTGTCATTGACTTTCTGTAAAAGAATAAACAATCTGGATCTTTCGGAGTCTTCAACTCTGTTTTTGTACACCGAGTAACAGTGACAGTGTGTTTTAAGAAAGAATACATAATAGTCATTCTCAGGAGAGCAGGTAAGCCCACCAGGACGCAGTCTGTTCATATCGCCGAAGGACAAAAAAACATTTATTTTTTTCTTTTACATAATGCCTTCATGCATGCTGACACTCTACATTTTTCAAAACTGAACCTCAGACATTTTGAAAACTAAATGAGCCCTTGATGAGCACGAGCCACATTGAGATTCAAACGGTGCTGTGGCCACGCCCTGCAGGACGCAAAGACATGCAGGCTAGAAGATGATTGGTGTTGTGAAGAAGCAATTCTCCAGTAAGAGACCAAACCTTGCATCTAATAATATTAACTCTGATGATGACACCACTTTATGCTGACAGAATTGACCTTGGCTACTTTGACCTCACTGCATCACAGTGAGGTCAAAGTCATCTTCTGTAATGTCTACAACAAACTTTTAAGAAAGACAGTCTTATTGCTGCTTTCCTAAAAAAAAAAGACAAAAGACTTTGATATCACGTTTAATATCACAGTGAGAAGAGCTAAACACTTTTCACGCATCCTGATCTTTAGTGAAGTTTCCAGGTTTCCAGGTTCCTTATATTCCTAAATGTTTAAAACTGCAGTTTAATGTATTTTTGGAGGGGAAGTAATGGATTTAATACTGATTTTTGGTAGTTGCCACATTTGTATGCAGCCCCTCTCATTTGGGTAAATGAAGATATAGCAGTTGTTAAAGACATTTACTAATATACTCATTAAATAGCTAGCATGACTACAACTTATATTATATAGCCAAAAGTATTCAGACTTCAACTCTTTGGTTTCTACTGCCACTAACTTTTATGAGAGACTTGGCTGTTCTCTGTAGCTCATTGAATTTAAACGCAACACTAGCTGCGTTCCCATTAAACACAGAATTGTGCAAATATAAATTTAGAAAATAAATTTGATATATGGAAACACTCCAACTTAGAAAAAAAAACATATTTTTCGATGAAAAGCAATGAAAACACTTTTACTGCATTGCACAAGTCACATGATCAACAGCAGGATGTTACTACTGGTGAAAACGATGGAAAAGATAACAGGAAGTAGCAGGAGCACAAAGGTTTGTTTTTGTTTTTCAGACAATATGAGCTGGCTCCAGCAGAGCTCTCACAGCATCGCTGCAAAGGATTGGTTAACTCGGCATTCAGACTTATCTGCTGAGTGCCATTAACGCCTGTGTGTTCAGGCAGCAGTCTCATTACTTTAGGTGTTGTAGTGTTTCTACATAACGCATTAGCTGTGTGTTTCCGGATGTTTCTAATTATTTCTGAAATGTGTCAGATTGTTGCTTCAACTCTTTGAAGTGCAGTAAACTAAAGCAGTAGGTATTTAAGTTGTTGGAATAATGCTATCACACTTACACTAACAGGGGCCTGTAAACACACAACACTTAGAAGCAGTTGTAATAATTACTGCGTGATGCATTGCATTAGGTGCTAATAGGAAGCACAACCTTGAAGGGAAGGACAGCAAATCAATTGTTTTTTTTTTTCAGTGTATCAGGTAGAAGGGGTGCAGCTGGAACTGGATAGAATTTTGTCAAGTCATTTCTTGTTTAAAATTATGTTTTGCAAAGCAAGTAAAACTTTAGAAAGCAACAATTTTAACCTTTTTTAGATTTTGGATTCCTCACATAAAAGCTTTATCAAACCACATTCAGTCATGCAGAGGTTAGTTGACATTCTGCTGAAATTCTGCTCAGGTTTCATTGATCCATAGATCTCTGAAAAACATGCAGATATATGTTCTTAGTCTTTCAACGGTGATATAACTTGCAATGTTGCAACAATGGGTAAATAACTATTTAATAACTAATGTATTTAAAATTTTTAGGCTGTTTGGTGTCGTAATTGTGAGGGTGTGCATGCAGCAGACCTTTGAGGTGATCGTTATTGCCTCGAGAAACAAGAATATTTGCACAAATAAACAAAAGTGTTGACATTAAAAAGAAATGAAGGATGCAAATAGTTTCAGATGAGCAACAGGCCAGAGTCCACCACAGTGGACAGAGTCCAGCACCACCCTGAGACAGCGCAGGGTGTGGGTGGGTGGAACAAAAGGTCGTCACAAAATTTGGATATGCAACCAAAGCCTGTTTATTTTTCTAATATCCTTAAACATGTGCTTCCTTAACATAAGTTTCAACAGTATTAAGAAATTCAGCACGACTGGTAAGGGATTTAAAAAGGTCTCAAGATCATTTGAAATGGTACAGAAAACAAAGTCTTAAGTGAAAGTGTGATGTTACGTGACACTGGAGTAACATCCAATCACAGACAGCAATGTTTTTGGTTTTAAAAATGATAAAAATAAAAACTTACAGCAATTTCAGAGGAAACTCAGTTTTGCAATCTCGATGTTTCCATAAAATAAAAAATGAAATTAAAATCACATATGAAACTATAGAGGATGCAGTGCAGCAAACCGTAGCTGCATTTCTATTACAAATGTTCACAAATCTTTGTAGATATTCAGCTAATGTGGAAAAAACACAACTGCAAAATAAGAAATAGAAATCAAAACTACACGTGGATAACCTTGTTCATGCAGTGTCATTAAAAATTATGGCAGTGACCATAATTTTTATTTTTATGAATTATGAAAAGATTAATGGCTGATTATTTTCATAATCCAGCCCTGGTGCTAGCGCTCATCATCTATCAGCCAATCAGAGGAGACTTCGGCGTCTTATTCAGGTATTGGAGCAACAAGCCCCGCCTACTTGGGGGCGGCTATGTATGCTCCGTTTGGGGAAATTGTAGTTGGAGATTTTGGAATAGTTATGGATTCAACATGTTGGAATGACACACAGCTTTATGAACGGTGATGCTGTGAGAGCTCTGGTGGAGCCAGCTGCACATTGTCTGGAAAAACATAAACAAACCATCTTTGTCGTCTGTGCCAGTAGCAGCATCTGTAGTTCTCTACCGTGTTCTGTTCCATGTCTGAGCCCAAAAGATGTTAGCATTTCATTTGAAAGAACCAAATATTTAATAGAGAATTCCTATTTTTTTCCACGACACCTGCTACATAGCCATTAACCATAAAATTGCACAAATTTAAATTACGAAAATTATTATTCATGTGCGATTTTAATGCCTTTTCTTATTTAATGGAAACTAAAGATTTACATACATTTGTAAGTGAAATACAGCTACTGTACATGCATTGCTATCCAAGTGGCCAGAAATCTGCATATGAACAGCTGGATTGTGTATATATGAGGGAAGTTAAAAAGTTAAAGTGCAAGGGGCCACAAACATGGACGAGTTGCTTGATGAAACATGGAACAATTAATTTAAAAATAGTTTATTAAGTACAAAGAAAAATGAAATGTTGCTGTCATAAAGTTTTTTCAACGGGTCATTTTAAATGACAGACAACGATGAGTAAATCCCAAATCACAGAACTATCAAGAGGTTGAATATGACGAGCAGGATGTGGTTGTAGATCATTTGTACCTATATGGTCATCTGGGCTGTGGCCATCAACCTATCTGGAGTAAACTGGTAAAACCATCACTGACCTCTCAGAAGAGGTGGCTCTGGCTCCGGCCGTGACTCTACATAAAGCCTCCAGGCCCCAGGACTGCTCATTTAGAAATGACAGTGTCACACTCAGCTAAGCAAAGGAATAAAAATAAGTGCAGGTCTGACAGAATCCCCAAAGGTTTACTGGCCTGGTGTCACTCCCATCCTTCACACAGTGACATTTTGCTGGTTGAAAATCATGAATTTTTTTCAAAACAACTGACTGAAACAGGATTCACTGGTGACTTTTGGTCTGACAAACTTTAATTGTTGATTAGTTATAGAGCCAAGAAACAATCATTTTATGAGAAACTGTGAAACTGTGTTGTTTGTAAAACAGAATCTGTGCACATTCAGCTTTTCTGTAATTTATCGGTTCCTATTATTATCCACAGTGTGATTATTAATTTCCTCCATTCCACTGGTAAACTGTTTGATTCCTAACAATATGAAATAGTTTCCATTAATTGATCATTTTATTACAATTTCCCACCAAAGCCTATTGGAGGGCAGTTGGTTCACTATCACCTCTTTCTATAACATGTTGATCTTATTTCTGTTGCCATACTTTATATCTTTATATAAATCTTTCTTTATATACATTTGAAAGAATATTTTTGGCCATTTGTAGGACATGTTGGTTTTATGTGTTTTTTTTAATTATTGTAGGTGTGTTACAAGAGCAAGTTGACATTGACCGCTCCATTCTGGGTGAAACCCAACACACGGGACGCAATACCAACAACAGCAAGAAAAGATGAACATTGCACAGCTTTCCTGTGTTGTGACTCAAGCCCACATGTCCACATCTACATGTACAAGCACAAAATTTCACATGTTGAATGTCATTGGTGATTGACTGGAGCAGGACTAGCAATCGCCACCTCATTGTGCAAACTCCATAGAAAATGAATGGAGCAGCTCCCATGTGTCTTTAAGCGCAAATTTATTTCCAGTTGAGTGGATGATGTTGGTTTTTGCCATTGGCTGACTTCAGTTGCCAGCCTATACGAGGGTGGGTGTATTCTATACAGAAAAACCTGAAAACCTTTAAGCATGTCTCTACAGGAGTTATGGTTGTAGAGAGCCACATACAGTGTGAGGACAAAGCCACTGCTGAGAGCCATAAACTGACCCCAGAAATGTCACACTCTTTGATATGTTTGATTGTAATATAGCAGGATCCCCAAACCACCCGTTGTATTTATATTTTTATAAATCTTAAATTTCATTCAGAAACTGTGTTGTTTTTTTGTGCCAGTATAGTGGAATTTAATAAAGTGGTCGATCATAGTACCATCAAAGTCTTTGACTCTTTCACAGATTTGATTCATGCATTAAAATTAAGCACTCCATAGGTTCTATTGTATTTCTTCTTGGAAGAAATTCATCAGTTCCACATACAGCATCTGAAATCTGCATGAATTCTTGGAGTGCCGCTGTGTATTTCAGGAATCTTACTCTTGGTGTGTTGGTAGCTGTTTGCGCTTAATGATTGGATTGTGGTGTATCAGCCGTTCATACAAAATCCTTTGAACACCTTTAAGAATCATATTCTGAAGTTTCATAGACCTGCATTTGACAAGGCCAGTGTTCCATGACTAGAACCCAGAAATGGACTGAAGATAAAGCTGTTTTCCTGATATTTAAGCTTTCATAGCAAGAAGGTCAGAAAGCAGCAGCAGAAATTTTGTAGCTGCTAAACTTCTGCACCAGCCTCACTTCCTCCCCTGGAGGCGGATGAACTTGGAACACACTAGTGTCTAGTTTGCCTGTATTAAAATCCTATTTTTTTGTCTTTGCCTGACTGACTGTATTTGTCTGTTAAATATTCATCTTCCTGTACCTTTAGCTCCGTAAAATCTATTCCTAAAGGAGAAACTTGCCTTGGGCACAGTCACACAGAGAGAATTGCCGCTGACAGGCTCCCTCTGTTTAATTGAGGACGCTGCAACAGAAGAGCTGAATCAAGACGGAGACAGAGAACAGTGGAAGAGATCAGAGCGCTACAAAAATACAACAGGACAATGAAAATCACCAAAGAAAAACAAAAGAGAACTGACGAGATTATGCAGCAGAGGTGGTACACAACATTCTTTTTCTTTTTCTTTTTCTTTTTTTTTCATTAGAAAAAAGGAAACCAAGAGCTGCGTAGTTCTGAGGAGGATGGTGAAAGTGAGCACAGCTTCTGGCAATGTCTGCGCGTCTCATTGGTATTTCAGAGTGCAACTCCTTCACACCCTGGAACTAGTCAGACACAGTTCAAATGATCATTTCTCTCTCTCTCTCTCTCTCTCTCTCTTTCTCTCTCTCACTCTGTTTCTCTCTTTCTCTCTCTTTTCACCTTTATTCCACAGCTCTCCCTTGCAATTTAGCTTCAGGCTCGTATTAAATGCGACATCCAACCTTGATCCTGTTGAAGCTCAGTTCTGTTTTAAGTGTTAATTACTTGATTTGTAGGCGTATAAGGTGCTGTTTACTCAAACCTGCAGAAATTGAGATCAATGCTCCAGGGGCTCCTGTAGTAATTTCAATCGGTGGAGCATTCCTTGCTCGATTGGTCAAGCATACCTCTCTCTGAAATTTAAGTAGCAGCAAGAGACTTTTTTTTTCTTTTTTTTTTTTAAAGAACACCATCAAAAATGTCTTTTGCCAACTTCATGTGTTTGAATCGGCGCAGCAGAGGAAGGGCAGTAGCTCTTAAATAAGACAATTCCAAAGAAAAATGACGTGGTTTTCAACGTTTTGGTCTGATTTACATTTGCATTCAGAGTTCTCGAGTTAATACTTTCTAGAGTCACTTTTTGTTAAAGTTACACCTGCAAACTTCCCAGGTTATGTCTGCATTAGATATCCCCATAAAAGAATGACACATTTTCCATGTGTCTTTGCAAATTATCTTAAAATTCATTGGATGAATTTTGTAAGCAAACGATGTTGTTGCGCAATACCCCCCTCCCCTCTTCTCTCTCTCTCTACTTCCCCTTCTGAGAGGAGGGAGATGTGCTTCCCAGCTCTCTAACGGGTCCGAGAAGCCTCTAACTCCTGAGTATTACTCCAGATGAGAATATAGAGGACATTCTGTTTAAGCTGGGTGCGAGAAAGACTAGCCTGGTTTCTAACGACCTCTGCCTCCAGATGTCCCACCCTTTTTCACCCTGTGAACTAGCCAGATCGAGCAGCCCGCAATCAGCTAGTTTCACAGAGCACACCTGTTAACGGTCGCTCTTTCTCTTTATTACAACTTGCACTTGTTACTGAACCAGGTATGTTTTAGTGACTCGGGAGAGTCCCAAGGGTGTTGTTTTGGCTAAAAGCAACCTATAAAACATTTTCCACTTTTTCCTCCCAGAATCAAACTTCATAGCTATTTTACAACCATCAAAGAACTTTAAGGTGACTCATTAATTGAATGTCCACAACATCTTTTAGATTTTCTTAATGTTAATTATTTTATTAGTAAGGCAATTTTGCAAGGGTCAGTACAGCTTAAATCAGTAACAGAAATAATCAAATAAGTAAAATCAATAATCTAGCCTATCTTTCCCTAATGCTGACACTGTGAACTAAAAAAGGGAAACTTTGAGAGAGAGATGGATGGAGTTTGGCATCTTGAACCCCAGAACTGGCCTGATGATGAGGCTGGCAGATGTACTGGCAGCAGGAGGCTCCCAGTACAGGAAGAGTACTGACTTAGAGCGGCAGATCTCGGGCCTCAGGGTGACTTCCTCATGCGCGTAGTGGTCCTCAGCTTCTTGTCTTGCAGCTGTGTAGCTCTTTTCTCCTCGTCTCTCTTTCTGGTCCATCGAGATGTAGACGAGCTGGTCTCATGGAAGGAACACACCAGTTCTTCATCTTTGCCTTTGTTCTTCATCTTTGTCTTTATCTTCATCTTTGCCTTGGTCTTTGTCTTTATCTTCATCTTTGCCTTGGTCTTTGTCTTTATCTTTGTGGTCCCGAACCCAGCTGGGGAGGGAAGTGCAATTTGAAGCCACATGTTGCGGGGCTAATGGGTTGGTCCCCATGTGCAGAACAGTCTTTGGCTCAGTGACCCCAGCTCTTCTTCAGCTGCAGAGTTCTTTGTCCATCTCGATCTTGGCTCAAAGCTGCCTGAAGGATCCAACCAAAGACTCCTCTTTTGCACTCACCTTATAAAGGGTTTATCCACCCTTTTGGTGCATTTGCATTGGCTAGCTTTGTTGCTGTGCCTGTCTCATTGGCCGACTACTTGAACTGATTATCTCATATCCATCACCGTTTTGGAGACATGATGTCTGTTCTAATGACCCAGGGTTACTCAACAGTCCTTTTGCGTCTAACCTTTTCTTGGGGAAGTTTAAAGTTTAGCAATAAGGCCTTGGTCACCTCCGCTCTCCTATCAGTTCCTCTATCCCCCCCTGACCTTTCACCTACCATCTGTACCTCCAACACATAATCAGTGACCTTTAGTTACAGTTACACATTTTACACCATTTCAAGTTCAATGTCAAAATCACATTTATAACCTTTTAGTTTCTCTGATTTAGCATTCATTTATAATTTTATAATAACCATTACTTATTAGTTACTCTTATTATAATCATAATGTGAGTTATTACAGACATTTCTGAAAAGAAACCAAGAATAATCCATTATTCTAATTATTTGATACCAAATTACATTTATTTGTTTCACCTGTAAGTACTTCCACAAGTGTAAGAGTAAGTGTAAATATTCTTATAATCAAACCAATATCAACCATTGGTTAAACCAATATTAATTATTGGTTTAATCATAAGTTATTATTATTCATTTAAGCATTTTACTCTGGGTTTAGATTTTATTCTTTAAAACTTTAATGCCTTGAAATGAGCAATCTGAACTATTTTTATCCACATGCAGGCTGGAAACTTCCCCTTTCTTCAGGAAACCTGCTCTTCCTGTTCCATGACTCTCTTTCCGCCTAACTATGATTTTTTATGATTAAATAGAAAAAAGTAGAATTAAAGCAAAGTTTGCAGGACACAATAACAACACACACAACCAGATTAATTGTATTACTGTCTGACTCTACTGTTGGGTCTTGATGTCACCTGTGTAATTAATTTTAAAGATAACTTTATTTATTGTTATTATTAAATTAAAATCTCCAGCATGGGGAAGTGGGCTGAGCTTGACTTTTCTTGACAACGGATATAAAAAGCATTTAAGGCATTTATTTAGATTTGGACTCATCTGTATATATATAAGGGATAATTTGATAACATGATTGATAATAACAATAAATACTTTATTAGAGTTTTGCTTCTTATTTTAAAGAAGTGTATTACATATGCTTGGTTAAGACCACAACCTCCCAGTATTACACAGTAGAGAGATAGAATAAAAAACGTCTGCATTATGGAAAAAACAACATCAAGACTCCAACTTAAGATGTATCTAAGTGGGAACCTATAACTAGATTCATATTGTAACCTTGACACCTCTATTTACTTGCTTGCATACCTTTTGAGTTTATTTTATGTTATTATTATGTTCTTTTATTACTTTAGTCTTTATTTTCATTATACCTACTGTCATCCCTTTCACTGTAATTATTGTAGATTTATATATTCATGGATGTTGTCAATGAATATTGGCTTCTCTTAATGGGGCTACTGTTTATCTGAGGCAAATGTATTTCTGTTTTTCCTCCATCGATAATCCCCAGATGACAGCTTGTCAACCTTATTTTAAGTTAAATGTCTAAAATGGTCTGTGTAAATAAGACGTTAATAAAATGTGGCAGACGTGTATATGAGATATATATATATAAGAAAGTTATTGAAAATAAAAAGTAAAAAATAATCATTGGATGGAAAGCTTCTGTGAATGTCAGTTTTTTCCATCAGCATCTTCCACATGTCCTTCATGCACCTGCATGGCTTTAAGCAGGACTTCCTTTGGCTTCTTTTTCTTTTTGGCTTAAAGGTTAGATTTGTGTGTAGTGGTCTTGTTGACAGATTCTCCCACCAGTCATCTTTTGATAGGTTTATGATGTTTAAAGCTTTGGATGTTGTTTTCTAAACTGTAGACAACTTCTGAAATGGCGCTGGGTTTTATTCGGTGGTATCTGAGAAAAGGGGGATGAATATAAGTTCACTCCACACTTTTGTTTTTCTTTGGAACAAAATGAATAACTTTCCAATCCCTATCACTATCATGTTACCGAGTTGTTATAAAAATCCTGTACATATCAAGTATAAGCAGTGGTGGGCTTAAGTACATTGTACTTGAGTACAATTT
>NW_006800058.1:467256-482483 GCF_000485575.1 Poecilia formosa | reverse complement strand
GCAGCGCTTTGCTTTCACAGACGGTGGGGACTTCGTCGAACTTTTAGCATCACTTGGAAGGAAAGCTTAAAAAGAGGTAAGCTCCGTGGACATGATGCTGGCAAAGCTATCCTCACAGAGACACGTTGCATCTGCGATGAAAAAAAAGTTGTCACTCATGCACTGAATTATTGTGTGGAGGTGTTGACTGAGGTGTTGCATATATGGGACAACGCTGTGACCAAAGTGCAATATCGTAATAAGGACTGAAGCCTCACTAAGAGCCGTTTTTTGTTCTTGTAATGCTCTGCGCACACTGCAGTAGCTATTATTTTATTTCATTAAAAAAATATATATATAAATAAATAAAATATATATACTTATTTAATTGGCGAATAAATAAAACAGGAACGTAAGAACGCAGAGCATGCTCATTGCTCTTTGTTTTCGTCTCCTGTCATGGTGACAGATGTTGCAGCAGGAGGGAGGATGAGAACAGTCACCTCCTTCTGCTTGGTTACTTCTTGCTTATTGTTCCTTGGTCAGTGTTCATAGTTGAGTGTTGTTTACCGTTTATGCATTGCTTTAATTACTATGTTTAATGGTGCAGACAGTTGTGGTTTCTGACATTGGCAATATGGGCCAAGTTTGTATATTTTATACAAACTTGGCCAGTTTGTGATGGTCGGCTCGTTTAGGTTCTGACATTGCTTCGACTCCTCTCTGGTCTGTGTGGACTCTTTGTTGCTTTTTGTTTCCACTGACAACATAAGTTACCAGATGTAGTTTTAGTTCCTCTAGTCCATGAGAGGCAGTTCAATGTTGAACAACTTGTAAGTGTTACTGAAAGTACTGCAGCGCAGCAGCATAGCTCGACATTATGAGGTGTGTATGGACATTGCAGCGACTCAGGGTAAGGCTCATAGATGCTTGTTGCATCAGGAACCCAGTCAGATTTACAGCACATTTCATTGGCTGTATTTCAGTTTACTTTAAAATTTAATTCCTTTTAAACAAAGCAGTACGAAGCTTGAATGAATGCACCCTACTAAAATGGTATTGTAGTGTCAGTGCTTCCACAACATTTAACTTTTTCTAAGAAGTTGAACATTCAACTCTATAATGCCAAGTTTAATAAGTTTTTTGAATAATTTGGGTTGGTTCTTTGACACAGGAACTGGTATGAATATGTTTCTTGTATACTTTGGTGCAGAAACCTCTGAGTTACTTGATATGCTCTGCACAGTAGAGCTCAGTCTGTCAGAGACTGAGCTCGACTTCATAAACATGACCCAGGTCTTAAAGATGCCAACTAATAGGTCCCCTCCAAATGTTCAGTCCTCTGCAGGGACACATTAAGTGACACACTAACACTTTGTCCTTAAATACCTTTATTGCTTTTAAATAAGAAGGGATTAAGGTAAAGTTCAAGCAAGGCCTGGTCCAATCAGGGGTGACGTTAGTCCCTTAAAGCTCTAGCTAGTCACAATTGATTTGTGAGAGTGTTTCCTCTCTGGTGCATAAATCTGACCATCAGTAAGGAAGTAAGTTGACACTCATTCATGCTGTAGATTAGGCTCTATCCTGAACCACTCGGTGAGTTTTATGAATGAGTTGTATCTGAAATACTGTGTGGAAATGAGCACTTTGGAATTCTGCTTGGCGTTGGATCAACAGCCACTCATATGTGAGGGTTTGTGGACCGGGTCCAAATAAGTCCAAATAGTCTCTTCAGATCAAATACTATTTCATCATTTGAATCCTTTCTGTTCATTTTTTAGGAACATTTTTTTTAACATGTGTTCATTCATGTTAGCTGAAAAGTTAACTTCAGGTAAAAGACCCAATAATTACAAAAACTATCCACTGTCCAGCTAGTAAAATTAAACTTTATCTTATTATTTTTCACATATTCCTGCCTGTCACTTATCTGCATGTTCTTGATTTTATGGGCTGTCAGTTATATTAGTGATTTGAATTGAGGGGTGCTGTGAACAAGAATTGTGTGTGTATGTGCTTAAACTATGTCTAACTTGTTTTTCTCAAATTCATTTAATCCTCATAAACCAAGTCTGTCACATGACAAAAATACCTTCTTGCTTTGCAAACAGGCGTACCACTGTTGCCTTATCGCCTCCAGCTCTGCCAATGTGTAGATTTGGGTTGAATCTGTAACAAATATGTGACATGCCAAATTTGTTCTAAAATTATACTCAAACAGCTGACAATGTGTAGCTAATTCAACATTTTCTCAATTGCTATTAGAGGTCCCCACATGACAGACTGCTCTCCATATTCAGATTAAAATAAAGTTTTACCTGGTCCCAGACCAGTGCTTAGATTTTAATTAAGAAATATGCTCTAATCCTTGACAGGCAGTACAACTTTTCAAGGCTTTAGGACAATTATAGGAATCAGAGTGATTTATTGAAGGATTTTCTTCCCATCTGGTTTATCAGCCGAGTTGTTCAGCAGTGAGCAGAGCAAACGCTCGGTGTGAACTCTGACCAGTTTGCACTACCATGAATATTTGCGTCACAGCTAAAACCTTGATTTTCAAGCACAAGAGCCTTTAAGCATTTATGTGTTGCATATCGTGAGCCAGCACATACATAATTTACTGTCCATCTTTCATGATCACAATGTTGGCCTTGAGACATACAACTGAAAATAAACTTTCAGTGTTCAAAACAGAAAGAAATATCAGTTTTATGCAAGTATTAAATGTTAGTTTAGTCTTTGAAAAGCGAGCCCTGTTCAGTAATACGATCCAGTCTAAACCTCAGTCTGATACCATAAAGGCAGCGTTTTATTGATTGTTCTGCCAGATCTTCCTTTAGATTTCCTGTGGGCAGTGAGAAGTGGGAGGAAAAGGACCTGAAGTGAGAACGGCCTGTTGAGGTCTGTAGCCTCAGTATGCATGGCACCAGCTCTAACCACGGCGCCACGCCACTTCCTGGGTGGAGTTCTTCTATCTACGTTCCTATATTGGAGATTTAATCCGATACTCGTTTTTTGCCTGATATCGGCCAATTTCCGACATGAATATCGGATCGGGACACCCCTGCTGTTTGTGTTCAAGAGAGTTCACAGGATTACTTGGGATGAAACTAAATTAACAGAAATAAAAGCAACGTTTTTCACAGTTGTCTCACGTTTTGCTGCTGGGACTCCACCAGGAGGGGTTCTACGTTCAGAAATGGACTGAGGTTCTCTGTGAACATGAAGTCCCTGTTTGTCCACACTGAAATATTGAAATGATTTCATTCCTGGTCATTGCATGGTATCCACATCCTTGTTCCCCCGAACATGAAAAAGAAGTGAAGAGTCTTTTTTTTCTGTCTTTCCTCACACAACACAGCAGTGATGCATAATTGATTCAAAGTATGATGGAGCTTGGGCTGAACTGAAAATAAATTCCTGATGGAAGCTTGAATTATTTCAGCTCGGGTGTGTATTTCAGAGCTTTTGTTGTTCCTTCTTACATTTATTTATTTTCATTTGTTGTTTTTCATTTCTTTTTTGATGGTTTCCTTGAAATAACAAAGTCAGTCCTGATCAATAACCCAACACAACAACATCTGGACAAAAAGCATCGTGTCAGATGATGCTTGTGTGGTTGTGCTGTCGGGTACAAAAATGCTCAGTGTCAAAAATGTTCATATTATACTATATGATAGTGTAACCTATCATATAGATTATCGATTCTAAAGTTGAATTGGTTTATTAATAAATATGACTTCATAATTAATAACAGCCTGGAACCAAAGTCAGTGTTCACAAGTGATGGTCGATTCTTTTTCTTGATCATTTTTACATACATCTACTGCACAATGAGAAACAAATAGAATCATTTAAGGCTTTTTTGAACAAATACATCAAATTTGTGTTTAGTATCTTGGATCTTAAATCCTATCTGATGACAGTCCATTTCTGTCTTGTTTGTCATGATTCTTGATTTTCTGGTCATAAATAGTATTTATTTCATATTTCATTATGTTTCCATGTGTACAGTTCTTTAAGTGTGTTAAAATCCTGATTGGTTTTGTTTTTAGTAACTTTTTGTAAACCATTTCTCCTGTTTTATGCTGGTGTTCGTCTTGCTTTCAGGTCTCTTTTCCATTGACTTCTTGGTTTTGTGTTATTCTTTTTTTTCCAATTTTATATGGATGTCATTGAAGACTTTGACTAGGCCAAACTCATTACTGTGGTAACACTGAAACCAGATTGAAAGACTTCAAGGCGGTTGGTATAATGCTCAAGTATAAGTAGCATTATACTTGATTTGTATAATGCTACTTGATTGTACGAATCAAGTAGCACAGTTCAGTCGTTTTCTAAACCAATATTCATCTCAAAATATAACTTGATTGAAAGAAATAAACCTTCTGTGTTAAAGCGATTTCCATTTAAAAGTCCCATTTACATTATTGCGCACTGATGAGCATGCGTTAAGACGCCATTTAACTTTTTCAATCATTTTGTTGATGAAGGGGAGGTTGAAGATCGGCCTGTAATTCTGCAGCAGTGATTTGTCCAGATTGTTCTTTATCAGTGGTTTGATAAATGCTGTTTTTAAACACCTGATGAGAGCTACTATTTGAATCAGATCAGATCAGAAGTTTGTTAAAGGAAAGTTGTATATGAGATATGGAGACAGCAGGAGGAGAAGCTGAATTGATCTACGATATGTTCTATGATTTTTGTGATTCAATTTGTATTAATTGTGTCATTTTCTCCAGATTGGTATCGATTGGGCTCAACATTGGTAATGAGTTTGATACTGATGTACAGATTGATAGTTTTCAGCATTTTCTCAGCATTTTTTTTGTTTCCTTCTTACTTTCTTTCTTTCTCTCTTCATTTCTTTCACACTGACATAATGAGGGATTTGTGTGCAGAATTTGGAGGAAACAGATTCATGTAATAAAATTTGGGATGAAGCTGTTACATAGAGAAGCACTGTGGATGCTTTCTGGGTGCTTTGTCGGGCAGCAGTTGCAGAAAGAAAAGTGCTGATTACCACAACAAGTTTCCATTTTCTACTGGATTGTACGGAATCCTACAAGCCCATGTCCGACCAAACAGATGCATTTTTAACACTGTGCTGCTGAGGTTGTGCCCAGAACAAAGAGACGGATAGAGAAAGACTGACGGTTCTGATAAATAAGAACAAAAAACAAACTGCAGGCGGAAAGGAACTGGACAGATCGCTGCCTTTATTCGAGGAATTGATTTGATTTCACTGAAGGCTTTACTGCCCTTAGAACTAAATATATTTCTTTAAGAAGTAGTAATAAGAACTTCCAATTCAGTTACTTTTCTTTGGCAGTCCTTACAGAGTCTGAGGGATGATGTGAGCTCCCACAGAAATCCACTTCCTGCAGTTAATTATTTTTCTCTAAATCTAGATTTTAAAAGTGGGAGAAAGATATTTACTGGTGAATATAAACTGCATATTGGTGCTGGCCTTTAAACGTACATCAAACAGCGGCACATTAAGAGCAGTGAAGGTGAGCAGTGCTAGATCAAACACAGAGGGATGGATGCAGTAAACAGAATTATAGTTTCATGGGGTAAAATCTATGCCGTATTATTGACTTGTGTTGATGCACTCATAGACACTGATCTCATTGCAGGCCAGCTTGGATATTGATTTTTCTGACTGGAAATCTCATTACACTCACACACACACTCACACACACTCATTTAGCGCCAATTGAACCTCTCAAAGTACAATGGATCCCCCGTTGAAAGTGTTCACCTCTGACCTGTCCAAGTTCTCTACAGGACCCTGAAAAAAAAGCTAGTCAGTATTAGGATTTGAACAATGCTAAGTTGGTGCTAAGGGCCCAACATCTCCTAAGGGAATGTCACCCATGTCTTTCCACCACCTGACCTGGAATACAAGCTTAGCATACCAGCACTAGCATATAATTTACTACACATATATATATTTCTGTTGTATCTTATAGGAGTACCTGTAGCATCTAAGCTAGGCTTACACTTATGGCAACATAGTGGGCTAATGCATTGGTTATTGTGCAAAAAACAGGCAATGACTGGAAAATCATTTTAAAAGCAGGTTGGCTGCATGAGTTCAGGAAGTTGATGTCTAAAAAAAGTCTGGCCAGAAAGTGGTGGACAGTGGAGTAGAGGAGAGAGTGAGAGAGTTAAACCAATAAAAAGATGGTCAAAGACAGCGCAGGACCTTGGAGGCTTTGTAAACAGATAAACACATAATCTTTCTTTTAAGCTCACAAACGCCCTGTCAGAAATACCGATCAACTTCTCCATTTCTCTGTTTGCCCTCCAGAGAGGGCTTTGAACAGCACAGATACATCTTGTACACCCTGACCCCAGCTTCCCCACTCACCTCTCCGTGGAACTCATTCCAGCCACTTCATGCTCACACACTCACACACAGCTCCGCCGAGGACAGCAGCAGGAAGCGGAGACGCGTGAAAACACAGTCTCTGCTGCCATAAACCAAAGAGGAACACAGTTCATATTCGCTGCTGTTTATTTGCTTCGTGAGTTATTGTAGTGTGTGTTTTTCCCCTTCATGTGGGCCTGAGCTCTAATGCAGAGGGTATTGATTCCAGCAGAGCAGAGCAGTCATCTTCACAGCGGCTCTAGATCAGATTTCTTTCTGTTCTTCCTGCGTTCCCCTTCACATGTCATGTTGACTTTTTGTGCTGCGCCAAACGGGAGTATTTAACAGAGTCAATCTACCATCCCATGCTTGTTTGTTTCAAAGACGAAGAAGAAGCAAAAACCAATATTTGTTCATTTAAAAAAAAAAAAAAGCTAAGTTTTGAAGTTGGGCATATTATCAGAATCAAAATAATTCATATAAATAAATATAAATAAAACGATAAAAAACAGTAGAAATGTTGCACTGATGGAAATGGCAGGTTGTGATATCAATAACAGATCATCATGTAGGGATTTTTAGCTGCAAGTTTTGCCAAAGGGAGCGTCACTGCATGTAAACAGATCCTGTTCCTGAGGGAAGCAGTGCTGCTATAAGCTGCATCAGCTGCATTACATTTGTCTTAAAAGTCTCCAAATTTGTAGAAGGCATTTATTCCACTTTAAACTTGATGCATCTGGAGTAAACTGGAGTCTAACATACAACCTTGTTAAATTCCAAGCTCATTCTGTCACATTAGTTCTGATTTGTTTGTGTTTTGTAGACTTCTGTTCATCATTGTTTTGGTTGAGGGATTGCTTTTTTTTTTTTTTTTTTTTTAGTTCTTTGGACAGTCATGAAACTATGACAACAACATTATTTTACAACCGGGGACAGATGATTTGCATCCCCAAAAAGCTTAAATAAAACATGAACTAACTAACTCCAAACCCCAGAGGAGTTGAACAGGAAGTTCAAACCATTTCTTCCCTCTGTCATAACGTTGGTGAGGATCAGATCCTCATCTCCAAATGACCAGATACAGATTTAAAGAGGAGTGGCAAAAGCAAAGGAGGTGGATTAGCAGTGCTTCCTGTCAACTGATGATGTCATCCAGTGGAATACCGTCTCTCCTGGCCGGATACGTAGGTCTCACGTTTTTATGACAACCATGACACACTAGCCACAATGACTGTTTGAAGATACTTTTTTTCTTCCGTTGGAATAAATAAAGTATTTTTTAATTTTTGAGAACTGAAGCTCACAGAAACTTAAAGTCTACTCACTAACATTTATTAGTGTTAATGACCCGTGTCAAATTTTTTGTACAACTTCTGGACAAGCATTCTAACATGTCAGTTAACATGTGAATATTAGCGGACAGAAAAAAGGAAGATGACCTAAAGTAGATAATCAATACTTGATAGTTTTCAGGCGTTGCTATGGCAACTCAAACAAGACAAATCCTGTGCCGTTCTGGATTGTGTTCGAAAGCGACTGCAGAGTTTTTCCAGCCCATGCCCGCCCTCATTAATAATTGATATTACTCATGTCTGAGGCAAGTTGCCGCTTTAGACTGGATTCATTAATGAGTTTAATTAGCGCATAAACTTCAATTAATTATGTGACATGAATCCCTTGTAGCTTCTTGTTGTAGACTCAGTTTGTTCAGTAGAATACAGATGTAGCTGCATCGCTCACTGCTTGTCTCCATCTCTGTCATCAACGGACGATTTTATTTCTTCTCAAATGTGAATTATGGACACAAATCCACCCTCGACATGTTCACAAAGAAAATCTTGTTCATAGAACACAGGCCTACAGCAGAGCCCACGTCAGAGATTAAGGAACCTCTGTGTGGAAAGTTGCTGTTTAGATTTAGATCTAATAAAAAAATATTGATCCTCATGCTTTGTTAAGAGAGTCTTTTATAAGATTATGTTAAGCTCCTTTTACCTGAACTAAGTATAAGCACATTTTACATGTTTGGAGTACGAATGCAACTAATGATTATTTGAGTCATTATTTTGATGATTAATCAATAAATCGGATAAAAACATTGGTGCATTCTGCAGATTTTTTATTTAAACTTTATTTATGCAATGTTAAAAACACATTAAAAGATGCAAATAAACAAATAATTCAGTTCATTTTTAAAATAAGAAAATAAGCATGCTTGGATTTTTATGTGAACGTGAATAAAAATTATTCATGGAAATTTGTTTTGTTTGTTTTTTTTCCCTTTGAGTGTATGTAGAATATTATAACAGAGGTTCAGCTTGGGAAGCTGAAATACCAGGACATAAAGCTTCTTAGTAATTCTGTTGGTTAGAGTTTCCAAAGCAGCCAACCCATAAACATTATTCATTTTCCTTATTGCTCATTGGCTCAAGAAAGGAAATAAGGAAGACTGTAGGAGTTAGCTTCTGTGGTAGAGCTAAGACGGTTCCCAACTTGTTTTGTATATTAGAGAATATTTGGTATTTGAGCTAATAAAATAGGCAGTTATGAATGTTATGAGAGGGGGTTGTAGGTATATTCATTTTAAGTGGGCGGCTGTGGTTTTGTACCCATGGCTCTTTTACATCAAACTGGTTTAGGTAAAGAAAACATCAATGTTAGCGGTGCCACTAGTCACACAGTATTTCATAAGTAAAACATATTTCCACAATAGTTTTTTTGCTGACTAGGAAGAGAAGTAGTTATAGGTCAGAATTGATGATGTGGAGTCAAAGTAAACATTTGTATTCACTGAGTCTCATTCTGTCTCAGAAGGTTCATGCTAGCTCTTTTCCAGCTCAGTTTCAGTTCATGTCTGTGTGTTAAGGAAACTCTGTGAACCTGTGCAGTTGTTGTTGCACTTTCACTGCCTCTTTGGCGTCATGGCGACCCAAAAGCATACCACTGAAAACAGCAGTCTGTCTTCCTGTCTTTATCCCGTCTCCCTCCCTTGGTTCGCTGGCCATTAAAAGTCACACAGGCTCTAAAAATGAACAGCGAACTTCATGAAACAATTTGCTCTTATAAATCTGCCAGACGCTGAAGTTGTGGTGCAGGCGACAAGCTGACAGTAAATGAGTATTGATCTCTGCTCCCATGCAGTGCAGCTGGTTTCTGGCTGAGCGAATTCTCTCTTACACAGTTGTCAGGGGGAAGGCCTGTTTAATGGGATGTTATCAATCCGCCGGTGAGTCTGAGTACCTTCGCCTTGGTGCTGCTGGGCTTCAGGTGTGACGTGGGAGGCACAGAGGAAAAACAGTTGAAAGAGAGGGAGAAAGCGGACGAGAGCGTGTTTAAAATCTGTGTTGGAGTTGTTTAAGATCACAGATTTCCATGGTGATATCTGAGATTAATGGGATTTGAGCAGCCGGGATGTTTATAATGCTGCCAGTTGAAATCAGTTGCGGTCTGGGATTGGTGCTTCTCTCTAATGTGATTAATTGCTTCTCTCCTATGGAGAGTTTTTTTTGTTTGTTGCAAAAGCAGATTTGAAGATACAGTGGAGCATGACTCAGTTACTTGATGACATTCCAGGGTAAATTATTAAATATTAACTCAACGTTGCATACAAAACTCTGCTGCAGTATAGTGAGGAAAACACCTGAATTAAGAAGAACTGGTTATGTGTGTGTGTGCGTGTGTGTGTGGTGTGTATAGAGGAGGTTAATAATACAGAAAGGCTGGTGAGTTTTGAGGTAAATAGGAAGACAAGAGGTGAGAGGTTTGAAGCTAAACAAGATTTGTTGGACATTTTAAAAGGTCATTGTGAGAAAAACATGCAGATTGGTTGAACTGTGGATTTGTGTGGAGGCCGTACGATATTTATGTCAGGAAATGAAAAAAAAATTCCAATGTCACTTATCTACTTTTACAATGTTTTTTTTTTTTTTTTTTTTCTGACCAGTCCTGTCAGAACACCAGTGACCTACTCTTCCCATTGTCAGGCCGGTTCTAATCCCACACACAGATTAGGATTGTCTCTGTCTCCTGCTGTTCCTCTAATCTGGAACTTTTTCTACACCTGCAAAAACCGTCAGTCACATACTTTAGTAATCTACAGAAAATTAGAATATTGGGAACAAGTGCAACATTTCTTTGGCCAGTCATCTGAGAAAGTGAAACTCATACATCATTTATGATCATCATTCACAGAGTGATATATTCCAAACCTTTGTTTATTGTTATTTTTGATGATTATGACCCAGATAGGTCAGGCTGTCCAGCTGGTTGGAGATGTTGGTTTTATGTTCCAGCAGGATTTGGTTCAGTAGCCATGGTGCTCCTGTCTCTGACTGGCCAGTAAACTCCCCTGACCTTTAACCTTGTGGAAAATCTATGGCATATTATCATGTAAGACATGTCATTACAGTAGCAAAATCTCTAAGCTGCAGATGAATTAAATAAAGTTTTGCCATCTCTTTCTGTGAGAGCAGTTCAGAATCCTAAAGACATTGATTGTGTTTATGTGTTGCTTTTATGACCTTTGGGCCATGCGGCTTATTCTGATTTCCATCCCTCACCTCTGTCCAGCCTGGAGCGTAAAAAAGGATTTGATAATTAAAAAGCAAAGATTGTTGAACACTGAGAAGTCTCTAGCTCCTAGAAGATGGTGTTTCCCTCCTGAGGAGGTGAAGATACACGTAAAACTGAAGAACAACAAAAGTAGCTGCAAATGTTCCTCCAAACGAGCGCTCCTCATGCCAAACTCACCACCGCTAGTTGTGTTTTTACATCTCTCCTGTGGAAAGTGTGACCAACTGTTTGTAATGAACAGAAAAATTTCCACTGCCTGACAGCCTGGAAATACTTTATAAAATATGAGCAACAAAATGAATTCCTGGTGTTGATTTCTAAAACATCTTCACCAGCTAAATCCCCAAACCTGCAAAGTTTTAGGTCTCATTATCACCAAATGATGCTCAAGGTCAGTTCCATCAAAGTGCAGCTCTCTTTTGTGGGTACACCCTTTAATGGACAGAAGAATTTTTTTTTAATTGTTTAATTTGAATTTGCAGTGCTGAGCTGTCGCTGCTGTCTTGTCTCAACTGCAGTGCTGCTGCTGGGCATTTTCCTCTACACCCGCTGGCGGAGCTACAAAGGTCTGAAGGAGGGCGTGTACCATGTGTCGGCGCACCACGACGGCTGGGAGGACATCCGGGAAAACGTGCTCAACTACGACGAGGAGGGAGGCGGCGAGGAGGACCAGGTACAGAAACCGGCGGAACGCTGAACGGCCGGCACTCACAAACACATTCCCAACAGGAACTCCTGCTTGTGTGAAGAGGAAATGTTTTTAGCAGCAGAACTCTAATTTTAAAGGCTGTAGTTGTGTGTATTTTTACATCCCTGGCAGTGTTTGCAAGCTACCAGCCTTGCAGTGGATTAAGTCAGTTCAATTTGGACAGAAATTGTGCGGCGTGTTTTAATTAGGCCCACGCAAAATCCTTATCTCTGCTCTCCACCACCAGTGGAACCCACATGCACTCAGCTGTACTTAGAGCCGGCGTAATATCCATCACAGCTTTAATGGGAGAAAAATATGTGATCACCACATCGCCATACAGCACACGCACACACACACACACACACACACGTATTTGTCAGTCATTCCAGTATGACCACTTGTCTAATACTGTCCTGGTTCTCCTTTTACTTTACCTTTGAGTTGCCAAGACTCCATGTGTCCAACGTTTTTGTCCAGCACAGATACTTTCCTGGACTGAGGTCTGGGTCAACTGGAGGTCAAGGCAAATTAATCAACAACAAATATAGTTGATAATTAAGTATGTGACGTTCAATTTTTAAGGGTTGTTTTGGATCATAATCGTAACTGGAAATCCCACATAAAACACACCAAACAAAACTATGGAAAAGTATCGGACCTCTAACTAACTAAGGGCATGCGACTAACGTGAAAATATTATCATGTTAATGTTACATAATGCACACAATATGCCCGACACACAGGGAGTGACAAAAAGACCTAAAAGTGAAAGTTTTCAGTGACAGCAGACAGCAACAAAAGTTTTAATTTTTTAAATTTCATGTTGCGTCAGTGTCCCACACCTACCTGTACGCGCTCCAGATCACTTGAAATGTAGTAAAAGGAGAGATGATATAGTCAGAATTTACAGTAACTTTGTTTCTTTTCTTTCATAGAAATGTGATTATAACCAATGAATCAACTCTTTGGAAAACAAGTCCGCTTGCTCTCTACTTAAAGGGGCAGTAGTATGCTAAATTGACTTTTTTGAGCTTTACATGATGTAACATCATGTTATTATGTTTTTCCCTCATCAGAAATGATTCTCAAACATTTTTCATATATGTTTGAGAAATCCTTTAATCTCCATGGCAACCACTCAGCTGTGTAAAATGCCTGATTGGACCTAGCCCCAGTCAGGCTAGGTCCAATCAGCCACTCAGCTCCTTCAGACTAGCCAGCAGCAATTAGCAAACACCTGGTGGAACTGCACATCTGCTGACCTCATTATACAACCTGGAAATGCTGGTAAAAACATTGTTAAAGGGTTAATAGAGGAGCCATGTTGTGGTGACTTCCTGAAGGCGGAGTTTAAGAAAGAGTTAAGTCTTGATATACACAGCACTTTTCTAACAGCTGAAGGTAACATAGTTACTTGATTGTGCTATAAAACAGCACTATGTGCCTGGAAAACACATAACACTGGCCCTTTAAGACTTACAGTGTGTTGTCTGGTGACCAATTGGGTGGAATTAAATGTCATAAAAGGAAAACTCACCATCTGGTAATTAATTTCCAACATTCCATACATTTAAACTCTAATTAGCCATTTGATCAGAAAGCTAGCTGCTGTTTCATTATCGGTTTCAACCATCACACATCTAAGGTGAGAAAAGCGTCTCTGTAATGGAATTCAATTCAGTTCATTTATATAGCGTCAGTTCAGCATATGTCATCTCATAGCAATTTACAGGAAGAGAAAAAAAAACTAAATTAGTTATGTGTGAAGTTAAGTGAAATGTGTCATTTAGGCTCCTGCCAAACATGAGTTTAAATGTGTTGATTGCCTAGTGCTGGTCCATATGAGAGGTTCAGAGGGTGTGTGAGAGCTGTGGGAGAGTTTTTAGATATTTAAAATAAAAAAAAATAAAAAATCAGTGTCAGGCTGGTGGTCAAAGTGTGTGTGTTTCAATGTTAAATGTGAAGGAAGACAATTTGACTGAATAATTTTTCTGTGCATAACACATTTCCGATGTGTTATCTACGCTGTTAATGTCACAAGTCTTTTATTATCAATATAAATGTATCACAATTAACAACAAAAAGGTACAATGAAGTATATATTATGTGTTCACACATAAAGTTTTAAAAAAATTTGAAAAAGAGGAAAATATTCTTAAAATTATTGGGGGATGTTGGAAAATATAGTTCAGCTAAAATACAAATGTCAAAAAGATTTTTTAATTCACAGAAAATAAGGACTTACAAAGTGAGTTGAACTCATTCTTTCATTAAATGTAAATATAACGTGTGACAAGTGTATTTGTCAAACTTGCTGGAAAACATTAAGCTTTGCATAAAATACAGACCTATTGACTACTAATAACTTCCTAACAGAACCCCAGAGAAAGGAAACTGAACTATCCCTTTAATTGTAATTTAGAACATTTTGGAGTAAAATCACAATGATTAATGCTGCGGATTTAATATCATTTTGCGTTAAGGCAGGCACTTTTCTTTATTTTTATATTCACTGATGCAGAATGGTGGGTGGTCCTTATTTTTTTTTTTCAAATAATTTTAGACTCATTTATGTTTAATGCAATTTTTATTTACAATCTCTGCAAAAATGTTCACAAGCCTTTGTCCAGATGTGAGGTCCACTTTCTGTTCACGTCTCTCTGGTCTCTGTTTTTAATCTCAGGAGAGAAAAAAACCTAAATAAAAAAAGGCCACTTGCCACTTTTCACATAATCAGCTTTACAAAGCCTCCCACTCCTCCTCCATGCATGAGCATCTTTTCATCCTCCTCCTCCCACAGGTTTTTTTTTCCATCTCTGCCTTTTTTTTCTTTCTTTTTCTTGTTTTTTTTTTTTTTTTACACTTCTCATGGACTCATATTATTTGTGAAGTGACTTGCAGGTTACCGGATGTCAGAGTAGCAGCAGCTCAGGCTCAGTCCCATCTCCTCTCTGAATCGCCTCGGCTCATATTTTTATCCTCAGGGTCAGAGCGCTCGTAGGAAATCTTAAACCTTTCACAGAGAATAAATGGAGACGGAAACTTAACCGGCGGAACGTTCTCAGTAAACATAATGAGCCCAGCTCTCCTTTCATTTCTCTGTCACATTTGATTTTTTCCTGCCTCCTCTCCCCTGCAAGTGATGGATTTAAATGTGTTCATTATAAGTCAGAGGCACATTTAATCTTTTGTGGCCTCATCTGCATGTTATATGCATTACAGACTTGGATGTTATTGTTTCCATTTATAATGTGGTTGCCAGTAGATTGAGTTAAATACATGTTAATATGTAATTTGATTTAGTAGGTGTAGTAACCCAATGTAACCAGCGGGGAGTCTAGCGCTAGTGAGCTACAGTAAAGAAAGATAGAACTTCTTCCTGAGTAACTGGAGCAGAGGAAGAAACATGTCTGCTGCTCATTTATTCAATTATTCTTTTCTTGCTGCGTTCTCCCGCTCCATGCTGCGCTAACGGCGTCTCGTCACATTGTGTGTCTCCAGAACGCCTACGACATGGCGGAGCTGCAGAAGTCCCTTCAGCCAAGCCCCGCCCAGTCGGTCCAGTACTGCCGCTCCAGAGCCCTGCGCCACCCGCCGCCTGCCCACCAC
>NW_006800058.1:436127-467246 GCF_000485575.1 Poecilia formosa | reverse complement strand
CGTTTCTACAGCCTAAACCTTACCTTTACCCTTTTCCTAACCCTAACCATCACATACCTAACCCTAACCCTAACTCTGACCCCTGACCCAAAAACAGGGTTTCCCCCTTGTGGGGACCAGGCTCCGGTCCCCACGAGGAGCAATTGGTCCCCACAACATAGTATATGTCAGGAAAATCGTCCCCATAAGGTATTACAAACAAACGCGCGCACACACACACACACACACACACAGAAACTTTGTCAATGTTTTGCTAACGTCAAAAAAACATTTTTGACGTCAGAAAAAACAAAAACAAGAAAAAACAGCTCACCACACTGTCAAACCCTTTTGTATAATTTTTCTGTTAAGCAAATTTATTTTCAAAATGTCATTTATTCAGTTATTCCCCTTTTCTTGCTGCGTTCTCCTGCTCCATGCTGCGCTAACGGCGTCTCGTCACATTTTGTGTCTCCAGAACGCCTACGACATGGCGGAGCTGCAGAAGTCCCTTCAGCCAAGCCCCGCCCAGTCGGTCCAGTACTGCCGCTCCAGAGCGCTGCACCACCCGCCGCCTGCCCACCACCTGCACCACCTGCTCCACCAGGCTCCGCCCGTCCCGGCCTCCGCCCCTCCGCTGGACCCCCTCAGCCGGACGTCCAGCTCCACCACCCTGCCTCCCTCGGCCGCCTCCACGTCCTCCACGGCCACCACCACCGCCAGCCTCCGCAGGGACGTGCCCCCTGCGCGGCCCCCCGCCCAGGGCCAGGCACGCCCATCCCAGCTGGCACGGCGCTCCCTCTCCTTCTCCAGCCAGGACCTGGCCCGCTACCTGTGTGAGATCATCCGTGACGCCGACCAGCACCCGGACACGGGGCCCTTCGACTCCCTGCAGGTGTTCTCCACCGAGGGTGGGGGGTCACCCGCCGGCTCCCTCAGCTCCTTCAGTTCGGCGGGGCTGGATGGGGGGAGCACAGGGGAGGTGGCTGGGGAGGCGCGGCGGGAGGAGACGCTGGGGGAGTGGGGCCCTCGCTTTGAGAAACTGAGAGCTCTGTACGAGCGAGCCGAGGCCAGCGACCTCTGAGCGACGGGACGATAATAACAGAACGCCTTATAAACCTTTCAGACGGTTAGCGGTGAGGGAGCGGAGTGTGAGTGACTGACACTCTCACTCCGGTCTGTCTCAGTCCGGGTTGTTGTGGCCCTGCAGCGGGACAACTGCTTTCTGAGAACAGACATCATTTCCAGGTGAGATTAAGGCTTCAGAGCGTCCTGAACACACCGACGTCTCTCTGCAGAGTCGAGTTCTTCTGAGGCCGTTTTTATTTCAAATCAGCACCAGTGAAAATGTATTTTGTATCTTGTTGCTGCTGAATGAGAGCCGTGTAAATAAGGGACATCCGTTGCACACTGCACTATAACATCATCCGTTTCTCATACAGCGATAGAGCCTTGTTTCTTTTTTTTTTAGTTGTTTTTTAATATATACTGTATTATGTTCTGCCACTTGGCTCCGTTCAGTTTCTGAAGTTTCGTTTCAAGTTTTTATGAGGGGAAAAAGTGAAGATGTGTTTCGACGATGAGACCAGGGCAGATTTTCCTCTGGAAATACTTTTCCTGGAACCTTCCAGCCTTTACTGGCCTGTTTGCTCATGGCAGCTGAAACTCAACCTGAGTGTTGACCTCAGTCACAGAGAGCAAGAGAGAGTTTCTAAAGCCACAGTCAGACTTTCTGTTTTCAATCTTTATAACTTACATATCTACAGAGGAGAGAGTTGCCCAGAATTAAAATAACTTCAAAGTCACATAAGTGTTGTAGTAGTTGGATTTTTAATAAATAAATCATAAAAGATGTTTCTTAAAGTAGCATTCACCAACACCAACAGCATCTCCTCTCTTAAATTTAATGACAAATTTTGAATTTGAATTGATTTATTAAGAGATGGCATGTATTAATTATCATGAGTGTAGTAAAACACACTAATTTTCACACACACACACACACACATACACATGCACACACACACACACGCGCGGTTAAACACATACACAAAACATATTTATAAAAAAATTACAGGAATTGTTTAATTCCTGTAAATAAAACAATTCCTTATATATATATTTAATATATTGAAATATGCAGCTCAGGATGACAGAAAATTGAAGCTGTTGATGAATTTACACTGAAAAAACTGTCGGCTTGATAAAACCAACTCTCTCCAATAGAGAGACAGATAAAAGTTCTCGGTTCCTACCAGAACCTTCTGGGTGAACTTCCTGCCTATCAGGTTGGACCTGCTGGTCGCCATGGAGTGGCCCCTAAGAAAAGGTTCCTGGAAATGGTTCCTGGAAAAGGTTCCTGGAAAAGGTTCCTGCAGGTAATATGCCCCCGGGTGCCAAAGGTTGGACTTTTTTTTTTTTGTCTCCTCATCAATAATGCAGACTTACTCTAAGTGCTGCTGTGGGGGCTTACATTCTTAGGTTTTTTTTTTTTTTTTGCTCTTTTAGCTCAGTTGAGTACTTGAGTATTGGTGAAGTGTTTCGAGCTCCAGCACTCTGCAGGTTGTAAGACATCAAGCCGTCTCTACTTAGCACCGCGCCCGCGTCTTCATTTCATTTCCTATTCTCATCCGCTCCGCTGCCGCTCACTGTAGCTCACCCAAGGGGGGCCGGCGGGGGCCGCACGAAAATTCAAACAGATCTCTAACAAAGAGGCGCGAGTGGACGAGTGGCCCACGGGCCGGCGGGGGGAGTGAGGGGGGGCGGACGCTCGGCCCGCGCGCCTCCACAGACATACCAAATGTGGCAGCTGCTACAGACTGTTTAAACAGGCGGTCGCTCAGCGGAATACAAACTACGCAGAGCAGCTTCCCAAGGTGACAGCTCAAGAAATTCAAATAAATGAAGGAGCGGGTCGGAGGAGATTTAAACGGATTATTCATACAGACGCCATAGCAGGAGCACCTGTGCATTGAAATCATACAGAAATATCTGCACCGTCTTTCCCACGTCACCAGGGGATGATGGATTAGAGTTTCCCATCCCCCCTCCCCCCACCCCTTTTCTTAAACTACACAATCCTCCTCGTGATGCTTTTGACCCAGTGAGAAGCATTTATCTGGAAAAGAACAAAGAGGAGAAATAAACGTCAGAAAGGAAGCAGCGTGCAGGGAGTGGGAAGGCCCAGCTCCTCTCACCTTTGATAAGAGAGATGATTACATGGTGGAGGGCTGGATCAGAGAGGCCGAGAGCGCTCGGCTCTGTGATGACAGGAAGGAGGTGTGGATGGAAATGTAGGCAGGAAGCAACAGTCAGTGACACTTCAAACAGCCTGACCTCTGCTGTGGCCAGCAGGTGGCAGGCCTACTGGGTCGGCTGGTCACTCTGGTTGGCTTGAAGAGACATTGTTCATCCTTGCAGTAATTGTAGCAAAAAGTCATCAACTTTATATCGCAATTATAAAGAAATGCACAATAAAGCAAATTCATATCAATGCATCCAAACCGTGCACACAATAAATTTGGAAATGTTATGTAAGTTTTACAAAACATGTTTTATACATATTTGTTGAAACTGTCACCAAGTGGTGATAGTTTAGTATGAGACAGACAAGCTGTGAAAAGGTCCATGTCCTCCACCTCCTCCCTGAGCTGCTACCGCCGTCTGCTGCACTACCAGTCAGAGCCAGGAGGAGGGGCTTACGGCTGTCAATCAGTTTCTGTGAGCGCGTTAATATGCTAATGGCAGATACACAACTTATCACAGGAAAACTGTCATCAGTGGCTAACTAGCATTAGCATTCACATCAGGCTCTGCTGACTGAGAGAAGCAGTAGTGAAGCAAAGAGGGGTGAGAGGGGTGAGTGGATGGGCATGATTGACGGCGTTAAGTCCCTCCTCCAGGCTCTGATTGGTTGTTTCTAGATAGCACTGGGAAAACTGGGAAAAGACAGAGTATCTCATACCATACAATCACAGTTTCAACAAATATTTAATAAAATATTTGAATAAAAGTTACATACTGCAGCTTTAATCAAATCCTAAAGAGTCAAACTGCACTGATCCACTCCAAATGGAGTTAAAATAACTTTTTAAAAGAGTTACACGCCATGATGGAGTTGAAACAACACTACCAATAGTTTAAGTGTAACACACATCACCTCAGTGTTGAATTTAAGTAACACTAGTGTGTCACATGTTAACAGTATCAATGTGTTAATTTAACACTGAATAAAATACATTAACTCTATGGAAAGTTTTAAATGTAGCTCAAAATAAAAATCAGAATTTTTTAAAATAGTAAATTCAGAATCACTTACCAGATCAATAGATGCCACTCAAACTGAAACTGAAAGTTTGAATCCAGCAGAATTTCAAAACAAACATTATATAAAGCAGCACCAGGCCTCTTCAACCTTTATAACCCAAAGAGCCGTAAATGTCACATGATTTACAAAATATATTTATATATATATTGGAATTTTTGTTAAATAGCTAATATAAGATTGTTGTTGACATGTTAAAAGAATATATAATTTATTTCTGTTTTTAGGTGTTAAAAACAAAACATTTTCATGGAGCGGATCTATACACTTCTATAGAGTATTGATATTTCAGGAAAATTAGGTTAAAAAAATCAGCCTAGTTTTGACAAGAAAAAAAAATACTCCTTTTCATTCTGTTGTGAAAATACAGTGCAAATATTCCATTAAAATGTGTAAAACTAATACAATCTTCAGTTGTTTTTATATCTATATTTGAAAACAGTTTGTTCTTTACAGGTTTTAGCCAAAGTTATTAGAGACCATTGAAGGTTCAAAATGGCGACTTGCTGATATAGAAAGGGTCAATTTAATGACACAGTTCAATCTCATGCTAAGTGTAAAACAACATAAGCTTGTGTTTCCAACTGGTCAACACAGGGACACATCTTGAAGTTGCAGGACTCTGGACCTCAACCCCAGATCTCAGATCTCAGACAAGATCTCAGATCTGAGATCTCAGATAAGAGGAGGACATGGATGGATTGATTACAGCGACTAGTTCTAGGAATGAAATGTGAAATTAAAGAACTTAAACCCCTTCTAGACCAAAAATATTTGGTATATACACCACCGATACCTTTTGATGCATATTCAACACATACTGAGCCATTCTAGAAGCACTTTGGTTCAATATGCCCAATTATGACTAATTTAGCAAACTTGTAACAAAGATGTTACATTTCTGACTGCATCCTGTTAGGTTGCTGGTGAAAAGTCATCATATTAAAAATGACATTTTTAAAACGCACATTTTTCTGTGTTTAATTTTTATTTTTTTCCTGCTGCACAAAAATGAAAAAATACATCTTAACCTCACGGTTTTATAGGTTCCTACAAAATGACCACCGCTAAGTGGTCAAATGTGTGACAGCAACAGAGTTTTCCAGTAACAAGCGAAGTGTTGTCGGATCCTGGTCCGCTCCACCTGCAGCTCAGCCGCGGCAGAGTTTTCTTTCCTTCTCCGGTCTTCATCGCATCAGAGCCACGGCGGTAAAGAGGTCGCCCTAATGAGATCGGATCAGGTCGGCTAAGCTAACGGGAGCTAACAGCAGCTGACGGGTCGCGGTCGAGCTGGACAAACCAAAGCACTGCGTGAACTTTCACACAGCGGTCAAATCCCAGATAACAGCTTTCCAGAAATGTTCTGATGAGTCATGTGTTGGGTTTTTATTCTATTTTTTTTTATTATTATTATCTTGCATTTGATTTCCTGTCAGACTGTAGGGACTTTGGGATTTCTGTGAATCATTTTTTCTTCAGCGGACTGAGCCTGAGACAGGAAGGACTGAGTCGCCTTACTCTTCATGTCTCCCTGACGATCCTCTGAACCACAAACCGTTTCCTTGGTGTTGTGTTCCGGGTGCAGCCCTGTTGTGAGCAAACGTAATGTTTTTACCTCATTTGTAAATAACAGAGAGAGAATTATGGCTTTTTGTCAAGAAAAGCAGCATAAGCTTGCAATGTGCAGGGTTAAAAAAACAAAAACTTAAAAAATAAAAGTGAACATATTTTCTATTGATATGATGGTGATGAGCTTTTAACAGTTATATAAGTGTTTTGTATTTGCTTTCATCTCTTTTTCTCAATAAATCCATTTATTTGCACCAGAGACTGAGTGTGAACAAAGCAGCTGGATACTTGCTGCCGCCCCCCCACCTTTCCTAACCCCACCCTTCCTAACCCCACCTCACACGCACATACATAACACACACACAGCCAGTGTTTGCTTACGCTCATCGTCCTATTGGAGGGCCTTTTCTTCTTTTCAGTGTGGAAAGATTTTAAAAACTAGAACTAGATGCACAAGTTAGAAATCATGGTGAATTTTCTTGAGTCCACATGATGTCAGAGTTATAGATATAGCCTCAAAAATGTACACAAGCCTCCATTAATATTTAGAATATTGCTCCAGGGGAAGTTGCGCCTCGATCACAAGCCTTTCGTTGCCGTCAGCACGCTTCTGGCTGGACTCTGACTGGATGTTTGACCACTCTTCTCATCTCTGGTGTTAGTAGGTCAAAGCTTTCTCATGTTTTAAGTCAACCTAAAATATTCAAATAAATAAAAAAAACATTGCTTTTCACATCACAGGCCCCAAAAAACTGGTTCTGGAGCAAAAAACAGAGGCTGACACGGCTCTTGTGGAATGGTCTTGATATCAACCCTCCTGAAAATATTTGGACTATGATTGTTGAAAAAGTGTGATTTTTCTGACTCTTGTATTTGAATCTTTGCTGAAGAGAAAATCGTCTCCATTAAATTCAAACTTCTGCTGCAAAATTTAGTCTTTAAAACTTACAAAAGATCAATGTTATTAATTCCACTCTGAGAAAAGAACTGTTCAAATTTTCCCAAAAACCCAAAATCAGACATTCATGACTATGAATGTAGGGAAACTTCTGACCAGCACCGTAGAACACAGAGTAAAATCTGCTTCCAGAGTTTGGTTTCATCACTTTGTTTTGCTGATCATAATAAAGATTAATACCCAGTTTTTCTGGGTTTCCATGTGAACAGTGGGAGGGGACCACGTGGCCCCCGCCTCCCGGGGTCCCATCACATGTTGCGGGTTAAGAAGTGGCGCTCTGGGTCCCGACTGAGCGTCTGGACGTGACGGAAGCGATGGGCGATACCAGACTCCCCACTGTGAGGCTCCAACATGCAACATGAGGGAAAAGATGAGAAACAGATTTCTGACTGGAGGGTCTAACACCATGACGGACAAGGAAACAACACGGCGGGGACGGAGAGTACTTTTATTGAGCAAAGTTTTTCGGAACATAGATGTGTTTAATATGACGTAGAAAATAACAGATTCCTCCTGTAACAATGGGTTTGGCACTAGAACTGGCAGAAACTGACCCACTTCTGCAGTACTGGCTTCATATGAGCTGAGTGGATCCAGGACTGAACCTTCCTCCTTCACAGAAACAGACGCCATGTTGTCATTACAGTCCATACATTCTGAGGACGTCCCGAATTATGTTTCCTTAAAGTTTCCCGCAGGTGGATGTGTTTGTACTAAATGTGTCCAAGAGACAAAGACCAATATCTTACACATGTTCCTTTTTACATTTTCATATTTGGCACAAAACTGCATGATCACATCACAGGGAAAACACCGAAGATATGCTATGAAGGTGAAGAGTCCTGTAGCTCCTTGTAAATGTATGAATTCATTTTTTTCAAAGCCTTTTATAACAGAGTTAATTTATTTTATCAATATTCTTGTGACACACCGACACAGTCGTGTTGCAGCGTAAAGAAAACGATATATGGTGGGCATTTTGTCTCATAACTCATTCAATTAAAAGAAAAGCTTTATTTATCCCAAAGGAAACTTAAATGTTGTCAGAACTCGCATCAAATATTTGATATTTGGTGATGATGTGGACAGGAAGGATCTCCAGTAGCAGTCAGCCTTTCAACAACTCTCAAGAAGCCTCTGACTAAAGACTGTCTCATGACTGTCATGACATGCTAACAGCTAACAACTCAATAGGGTAACATGCTAGCAGCTTAACAGGGTAACATGCTAGCAGCTTAACAGGGTAACATGCTAGCAGCTTAACAGGGTAACATGCTAGCAGCTTAACAGGGTAACATGCTAGCAGTTTAACAGGGTAACATGCTAGCAGCTCTGGCAGCAGAGACAACGCTCCGCAACTGAGCTGTCCATCAGTTGTTGGAAAGCTCTGCTCATATCCACCACATTTGCTTGTGCTGCTCCAGTTTAAATTGACCTTTCAGCATGACGACCATAAACATGCAGCCGCTGCTAATCAAACAGAGTGGCCTAGTCAAAGTCCAGACATAAATCAATATGAGAATGTGTATCTAATCTCTTATGAGTGATCTGGAGCTAAAATTTTTCTTTACAAAATGTTGAAACCCATTTCGTTTTCAGTCCACCTCTGAATTATACACGACTTTGTGTTGACATTAACTTTCATGATTTAAACAGAAAAATGTTTGTTTTAAACAGAATGAATAGCTTAGTAAGCCCTGATCAAGTTGGCCAATGAGATGCTACATCTGATAGTATGCATCTGTACTCATGATTAGATACATGAAAACATCACCAGTGAACTTTATGTTTAATGCTCAAAACGACCTCAGAATAGAATTAATTCTGGAGCAGCAGAACATCCCAAATCATTCAGAAAAAAAACAAAACAAACAAAAAAAAACCCCACTCCAGCTGAAAATTAAATTTGCCATTTCAGAAACATACTCTAGTGTTCCATTAGTTCCTGCCCCTGACGTGTCAGTCGTGCTGAGCATCATCATCCAGCAGCTCATTGACCTTGTTGCTGTTTTCAAATCCACATCCAACACCTGATTCTGGAGCGAACAGCCAGAAAACTGTTTGAGCTTCTCTCTGTTGTTCTTCAGCAGGAATCATCCTGCTTGTTAAAGAACACCATGGGCCCCGACAGCAGAACCACCATCCCAATATGTATGGAAATTACTAGTGCTGGAAAAATATTACATTAGTACACTCCTATTAAGCAAACATAATGGAATCACTTTCCTCTCAAATAAAGCGATCCGGCTTCTACTTAATTAAACATCCAGCATGAAGGCAGGACAGACGAAGAACAAGCGCCGCAGATCCGATTGGTATGCATTACGACGGGAGTTAACGAACGACACGTTTTCAAAAGCAGGATGGTGTAAATTATCAAAGAGCGATGTTCCTATTAACATGCACACAAATACTGGAAAGCTGGAGTGTGAGGACACACACACACACACACACACCAGCGCCTTGTCTGACTGGCATCTACATCTCTGTTTCAATCAGAGCCGAGAGGATAAAGGAAATAAGGCTTTAGATCATTATGGATCCGAGTTGTGATCTGCTCTCATTTCTTTAACATGAGTCTGTTTTTCCACCCTCTTCCTCTTCCTGGGTTTCATATGAGAGTGTTGCCATACCTCGGCAACCCTCCGAATTATTTGGAAATTGCGGCGAGGAATCAGTGCGGTTGTCAGCCTGCTGCAATTTCCTCACAGCCTCCATTATTCATGCGTGTTTGTATGCAGGAGCGACGGCAGTGAAAAGGTTGAGGCTGCCGCTGACGAGACACAAAGAGAAACATGACAGCAATCACAACAACAACGGCGACACAAATATCACCAAGAAGCTCCTCTGACCTCAGATGTGTGACCAAAAAAATAAAATAAAATAAAAAAATATCCTCAATGTTTACCTTTTTGACAATAAATGGTTACATTTAACCCTGAGGCCAAACAGTGACAATGTAGTCCGAGTTTCAACAAAGTGAAGCTAATCCAAATGTTAGCTCTGAGCGCTTCCGACCGACGGGAAACCGCTCTATCAGCTGAATCAGCTGTTCAGGGAAGAAGTTGGTTTATCATCAGCCGCATTTGTTGCCAACTTTCGTGAGTAAAACGATGCTTCAAAGTCAGCTTGGCTTTGTTCTGAAAAGCATTTGGATCAGGGAACCACCATGACTGAGACACAGAACCGCTAATATGCTAGCTCATATTAGCTTAAAACATTTTAACCAACATATTGTATTTCACTTTGATGGTAGAAAACGAGTCATCAGGTCATCACGGAGCCTGTCTGTAAACATGGGAGGAAATAAAATAACTCCACCACTTGTAATGATTAATTCAATAATTAAGTTGTTTCCACAGATGTTCCCACCAGACAGGAAAAAATATATATTTTAGTCATTAAAATAGTTTAGTGTCACAACAGTTGCAATGTGTTGCTTCATATATAGCGGCGTATTTAATTTGGCAGTATTGCCCTTTTGGATTTTACTTTAAGAAATGTTTTGATGTAAACTATGTTTCTATAGCATATTATATCTGTGAGAGTTGCTGCTGCTGAAGTTTCACCATCAGATGTCAAATCTATTTTTAAGAGTTTCCCATTTTGCTGGGAATATTTTAATCAATACTTCGATTGGCTGCCAGAGTCTGAGCTCAGGAAAGTGTCTCCGTATTTAAAGGGTGAATTTGACACTAGTGATAAAACATTTTTCACTTCTACTGTCGACATTTTGTATAAGTTGGAATTTGACATAAGTGCTGGTGAGATTTTTTTTTAATTTTTAATTTTAGGTGAGAACTTCACTCTCAAAGAGGTTTATGTCTAACTTTATTGATAAACTTAAATCTTTAAGTTAGCTAGCATCATCCCAGTTAGCTTAGCTACCGGAGTTAAAACTCTGCCTTCGTGTGTGTCGTCAGTTTGTTTTTGAAACAAATGTTATGTTCCTGTTCAGTGAAACCCTGACCCTAAAATGCACCTTGTAAAATGTCCAAATTTAAGGACTGCAACCTTCCAAGGCCGCCTTTGAAGGCTGACCAGTAACAGCGAAGCAACGAAGGCTGTCTGAATTCAAAGACTCCTACAAATCCGTACTTTTTCCCCTCAATTTGATGGACGAGTCTAGAGTATCTTTTTTTCTCCCCAGAACAAACTGAGTTTAATTCGTGAAACAACGGCGGATAAAGTGGGAGTGCAATAGCGGAGTATGGTTTTATATGAAAGTATATTAAAATCTGGTGATTAAAAAAAAAGATTAAAGCGATTGTATTGTTAGGTTTATGTCATTTTTTTGCGAAAAAAAGAAGAAAATAATAAAAATTTAATTTAATAATTTAATTGAATAGGAAAAACATTTTCCCAGCTTGAGTTAGCAATGTAACTGTTGCTAAGCGACAGGGGGTAGGCGTTTATACAAGATACATTGGCAGCTTGAAAAGTCCTCGAAACTTAGAACAATAGAGATTAGTCTATATATAAATAATTCACAGAGCTGGTTGATGTTTTTGCTGATGTTAGGTGTGAGCAGGTCTGCTGTACACAGAGGCAGATCGCTTAGATGAACAGATATGGTGAAAAACGTCCAGAAAACACTTCATCTCATACAGTCAGAGATTCATAATGTAAGCATTGACACTTTGTAGAACATGGCACCATCACCTGAGATGAGTGGCAGGCAGAGAACGGCCTGGAATGATTCAGTTCTTGGTGGAAACACACTGCTGCCTTAGAAAATATCTGAAATCTCAGATCCATAAACCAAGAAACTAATAAACCAAAAAAATTCCTTTATCGAATTTCTGAATAAGTAACCAAATCTATGATATTACCACAAAACTAAGTAATAAACCCAGGATTTTTTTTTTTACTTCTATTTTATATCGCTTCAACTATCCATCTTCAAATAAATCATAACTGCCCTGATGTTTTGACTTTCAGGGCTCTATTGTGTTCATATAGAAACTCTTCATTTGTTTTAATAATTTCTGTTTTCTTAGACAAACATGATCTCAGTAGCAAACAGCAGCATTTTTAAAAGTTGCTTTAGCTCTCCGCTAATAGCAAAAGTGCAACCCCGGATTTCACTGGCCTGCTGCGCTGACGCCACACTTCATGGAGTCATGCTTAGAGAAGAACAAAGCAACATCAAAATAAAAGTCATGATCACAGCTCTGTACAGTAGGGAGGTGCTCCCTCTGGATGTGTGTTTCTGGTCCCGCTACTGCTTCACGCCGGGCTCGGAGGACGCTTTGCCACTTTTCTTACGCTTCTTCTTGAGCTTGTAGACGTAGAAGGTTTTGTTCTGGAATGTTCTGGTGAACAGCCTGGTGTAAGCCTCGGCGTCCGTCTTAATGGCCTCGCAGAAGCGAGGGTGGGAGGCGGGGACGAGGTCCGGCTCGTTCTCACCTGGTCCATCCATGATCTGAAGGGGAGGAAATGTGTCGACGTCAGCAGCAGCAGCAGAAAGTCGCTAGCTACTGTATATTATTAAACATAACATGGACAAATTAAGATGAACTGTGGAGGTGGACAGACAGACTCCTGCTTTGTGATCCCTCAGTCTGCCTGCAATGACCCTGAGAAAGTCGGCTACACTGACTTTCAGTGCTTATTGAGGAATATACACTGATCCATTGATAAACACTCTACCTCAGAAAGCCTGGACACAGAGATACCAAGTTTAGGGAGTGGATTTTTTAGAAAGTCAAGAAACTGTCATTTTAATTAAAAAATAAAAGGTTTTATCACTAACTCTGCCAGAGGAGGTCAGTTTTACCCCATCCAAGGCGCTGTACGTACATAGTCTGATATTTATAAAAATAAATATCTCCATCACATTGTTTTTAAAAAGTATACCACACACACAACTGTTTTCAGGAAAGTTTTCATCTACATGAACCTGCACAAATCTCCCACTGAGAGCTGTTTTAAACATGCCAAACCTGTAGGGGGCAGTGTAGCGCACAGCTAAAACCTGTCAGCCAATCAGAATACTTCAAAATAACCATGACTTCCTGTTAGAAATTAAAGTTATTAAAATTAAACACTGTGTTGATTGGAATTCGTGTCAAAGCAAATATGTTGACACACTAACGCATTATTTGTCACACACTGCAATGCGCAGGACCCTAAATCTCCAAAGCCTTTGAAGGGGATGTCATTAAAAGCAAATAAAATCTAAAATCATATGTTAAAAATGCTCTCTGTAATGGCTGGAATAGTAATGATGATGACAAAAATAAATAAAGGTAAGAAGAAATGAAGAACTGAGGCAAAGAAAGGCTAGTGAGAAATTAACGACAGAATGAGAGCAAGAAATGTTCAGACAGAAAGACACATCCTCACAGCATCACTTCAATAAAGCTGTCTACATGTCAGGTATTGTGTATGCTGCGTGACATTTACAGCGGCACAAACACACACACCGACTCTGAACTGCTGCGTTTTAAGTGTCTTACAGCACACTGGGCCAGACTGAGGCTTGACTCGCCTCTGGTAATCCAGAGAGCCAAGCAAGCCACATCCAGCAAGAGTGAAAAGGGAAAAGTGTGTGTTGTGTGTGTGTGTGTGTGTGTGTGTGATGAGAGAGGAAAGAGCAACGGCAAGAAAGTGAGAAGCAGCGCCGCGCTGATAAGAAGTGAGACTATTGATCTCTCTGCGGAGGCTGAGAGATTCCACCGAGCAATAAACGTCGACCAAGAAGGCACACCCAACAACACACACACACACACACAAACACACACGCACGCACACACACATACACGAGTCAACATGAGTCACGTAGAATAAATGCCACCCACATGTCCGTTGGCCAGGTCCAGCAGGTCCCGCAGTCTGCAGCCTCTCCGGTGCCTCCGCTCGTAGCAGATGCTGTTCTCCAGAACCACGTAGTCGGCCCCCACCGCCTTCAGGATGTCATACACTTCCTCTGGGGACCGCCGAGCGTACACCTGATACACCTGATCACGCACACACACACACACACACACACACACACACACAGTAAACAGTGGATTTTATTCAGGTTTCTATGGATCGTTAATTCTCAGCAATATTGCTGGAGGGAGGAACCTCTCTCCTGGAACTGAATTAACAGGCACATTTAACTTTTAACTACCGTTGGTTCAGCTTCAATTACGAGTCCTTTACAAAAGCAAATGAAAAAAAATTAAAAGTGAAAAACAGCAGGATGTGAATAATAGAAGTATTGCAACAAATCACAGTCATAATTTGTCTGTTATAGATGGTAAAGTAGATCCACACAATATTCTGCAAAAAACAGAAAATGTCAGTAGGAATATTTAAAAAGTGTTACATTTAACCACGGCTCTAAGTTCACACAAAGATGGCGGATTATGGAAGATGGCAGTGATGAATCCTCCCGGCAGAAGCCAAGGTCGATCAACCAAAATTACTACAAATCAACAATTCACCCAGGGGGTCATAAAAGAAACAGGAACAACAGCTAAAGGACAGTAGATCTCACTTTCCTCAGCTAAGGTCCGAGTTCAATATTTAACAACAGAATGGGCATCTGTTAGAGAGTTCCAAACCAAAACCACTGCAGACAAAACAAAACAAAAAGGGCACATCTCACATTTCCCAAAAAACATCAAAATAATCCTCAAGACGCTTTGGAAAAATGTCTTTGGATCTCTAGGATGGTGTAGGTGGGGTTATATCTGATTTACAACTAAAAAGTATTTCAGAACAAGACTGACAGTCAAACATAGTGGTGGTAGTGTCATGGTTTGGGCTTGGTTTAATTGATGGAATCATAAATTCTGCTCTTTACCAGAACATCCTGCAGCGGGAATGTCCAGTCATCAGAACCAGACCATAAGCCCAATAACACTTTGATTCTCCACCAGGACAATCATCCACAGCACAGTATGAAAATATATATATTTTGGAGTGCCATAGACAAGGTCCGCACTTCCATTTCAGTAAATGTAAAATGAGGCTAACATGCTGATCATTCTCTTCAGTGTGGCAGAATTTAAATATTTCTTGCTCATTGCCAGGTATGAGAACAGACTCTTGATATCAGTTGTTGCTAAGAGGCTCAACTAGTTACTGAGTTTGGAGGATATTTGATATTTATGCAGACCTCAGGTTGCTGAGTAATTGAGAAAAACATATTTCATGTAGAGGATTTAAAACTGACAATTTCACTAAAATGCAGTAACTACAAAAAATAACAGTACAGTTAGTTTAGAACATATTGACAGAAAACTGTCAATAATATCTACAATTATCTAAATAAATCTAAGTAAATATCTACTATATATACTATTTACCTCTTGGAAGCTACAGGCAGCTGGCTAGCTACCAGAACATTCTGGCTAGCTACCAGAACATTCTGGCTAGCTTCCAGAACAGCTAGCTAATTACCAGAACAACAAGCTAGCTACCTAGCTACCAGAACAACTGACAAGCTACCAGAATAAGCTGGCTAGCTACCAGAACAACTGGCTAGCTACCAGAACAGCTGGCTAGCTACCAGAACAACTGGCTAGCTACCAGAACAACTGGCTAGCTACCAGAACAACTATCCCAGCTACAAGCTGCAAAGAGCAAAACAGCAAACACAGATCTATATTTACAACAACATTTAGTGGGTGTTTTAGTGTGCAAGATTAACATTATTAGACTATTTTAAAAGCCAACTGATATTGTTCTTTCCTAACTGAAAGAAATTGTTATGCATTTTTATTTGATATTTTTTGTGTAAATATCTTGAGAACCTGAGGAAGTCAACCAATGGCTTTCACACATTCAACCCAGAGAGGCTCTGAGGCAAAATAACAATAGAGCATAAGTGAAGTTTTACACTGTGTCAAAGAAATGCCGAGGGCTGCATTAAAAGGGAGAAAGCAGAGTTTCTGCAAGAGTTGGTCAGTTTAATCCCAGACCTATTTAAGACCATTATGATTTAGATTTTAAACTTAGATGAAAAACAAAAAATAACTTGAGTTAAATTACTAAACCAATTTCTTTGAAATGGTTAAGTCTGCTAATTTGCATTTCCGTGTTTTTGATTTTGTTTTAGTGTTTTTTGTGATGTCTTTTTGTGTAATGTTTGTGTAACAGCATGATTTTATTGTGATGTTTGTGGTGTGGATCTTAGGAAGAGTAGTCTCCATCATGGTAGAGATTAATGAGGATCCTTAAATAAACTAAACTAAACAGGTTAAATAAACCTTTCTTCACTCCTGTCCTTTAACCCTCTGAGTTTACTGACTTCAACACTACCAAATCTACTGGCTGAAATCCTCAGTAGGTTTTAGCCAGCAACTCAAATCCTTGTTTTCAAGCCAAAAATCATCAAGACGTCCTTGTTTTATGACTTGGGATCTTGAATGTGATTAAATATTCCCTAAAGGAATTAAAATAAGCAATTCTGGGAGGAACATCTTTTTGAGGATTTGCATGACACATAAAATGTTCAGCTTTAAATTTTGTCTGACTGGATACTCCCTGCTTGGAGTCGCCGGCTTCAAGGCAACAAGAACATCTAATTCAAATTCCAGACATCTGTACTGCTGGACAGGAGATGGTTAAACATATGTGAGAACTACAAACTGTGAAATGAATAAATGGCATTAGGACATTTCTTTTTGGACAAACATAAAGAAGAAGCAAAGATAGAAAAAGAAAAAAGACAGAAAAAGAGATGAAAGAAAGAAATTATTTTTTTACTTTGGAAAACTCATTTATTCACGCAGTAGTGATCCATATAAACATAGCAAACAGAACACCTTCATAATCCCAGATATTCTGATCACTCCTGCTGTACCTATACTCTTCAAAAATCAGTTTTGTGTTCATTATCAATTTTATATTTTTATCTAAAATAAATTGCCCTTTGCTGGACCAAGACAAAAATTCAACAGCTGTTCCCCCACCCACCACCCTTTCATTCTTTTGTCATATGAAAAACCAAAAATAAAAGACAGTTCTGTAAAAATTTTCTCCAACTGATTCCCAAAGATCCCTAAATAGTGGAAATAATTATAGAAACAAAGAAATAAAAAAGAAAAACAGGAAGGAATAAAAAGAAATAAAGAAAAAAAGGATGAAAGAAGGAAACAAGAAAAGAAAGAAAAAAAGGAAGAAAGAGTTGATGGAAGAAGGAAAGAAAGTGGAAATGTATATATTAAAGACACGCAAGTAATTTTAAAACCAGTACAGAAAATCTGGGTATAATTCAGACTTTTTAAGGTCCAAAACTGAGATTATTCAAGCTGCTTGAGCAGCTGTGGTGTGAGTCCACCAGTTAACGTTAACTGGTGGAAAAACAACTTTGTGCACAAAGTTGTTTTTATTTGTGTGGCTGTGTATGACTCCATTTCCCATGTCACACTGATAAAACCGTCGATGTGACATGACGGTGACCCTGAACCCACTGGCCGTACACGCTCCGCTTTCATCAGTCACCAGGTCACCTGCAGAATGGAACCAGCAGGTTTTACTTGCAGAAAGGAGATTTAAATGTAAGAGCCCCTAACAAACACGTTGTGGGCTGAAAACGCATAAAGTATCCTGAAAGTTTCTTGATGTCAGTTGGTCTTATGCTTGATGGAGTTGTGTCAAATGGCCATGGATCAAAGTATTTAGACTTTATGTGGTGTTTACCTTTGACACGCTCCTGCTAACATCTCTATTCAAATACAGAAGAACTCAGCATCAACACATTTCTAACCATCAACAAAGACACACTGTGTCCAGAGTATGTTGAATTATAAACCCTCAAGCAACAAAAACATTTCATTACAAGCTGCAGGTGATGTTCACATGTAAGCGAATACGTGGGGAAACAAATACATTTTGATCCATTTTGGCCTTCCGTCCACCTCCGTTTAACCTTTATATCCATCCACACAAATGGACCTCCTGCCGCCATGTTTAATTCTTAACAGGAAGCCATGCTAATTTTGAAGGATTTTGATTGGCTGGCAGGTTTTAGCTTTGCAAAACACTGCCCCCTGTAGGTTTGGCATGTTTAAAACAACACTCTGTGGGGGATTTGGGCGGATTCATGTGGATAAAAGTTTTTCCGAAATTGACCCAGTGTGTACAATATTATTTTTTCAAATGATGTGGTACATGTATACATTTTTATACATGTACCACATTTTTATACAAGGCCTTAAAGGCTAGCTAAACTCCAAATCAACTTTTTTTTTTTTTGCTGATTAACTGTCTAAATAGGTTATTTACGGTTCTACTCTTATATTTTTGTGCAAATTTTGACATTTTCGTGTGAATGAGACCTAAAACTGTCTTAGTGTTGGCCTCCTTCGGTCGAATGCAGCCTAAGCAGTTGAAATTTCCGAGTGGCTGCAGCAGTACAGCTTGCTACAACCTCGTCACAGCCACGCGTTCGGGTATAAAACCGTCTCTCTCAAACACACAGTCTCCAACAAAACACAAAAATGTTGACAGATTTGTTTCCTTTAATAAAAATACGCTAGAAGGGTCTGAAAAGTCAAACATAGTGACAAAGTGGCTAATTTGACAACGTCACTTCTTTCGTCCAGCCGCGCTCATCCCCTCCACTCATCCTCACACTCAGCTGTTTCTTGGCTCCACCCACTTTTCTGGACTTTTTCAGAATTTGCCGGGGCGGGCTTTAGCTTTCACGGGGGGCGGGGGGGTAAGTTACACTTTAATGATCTCTATGGATTAAGAGTCAAGGTTTGTAGCAAATCATGCAAAATGTCTGTGAATAACATCACATATTATGTTGCCATAAAACAAAACCACAATGACAAGGACTGTAAAGAGTTAAATAAGTCATCGTCACCTAGAGTGGTGAAGGAATCTGAGGAGGGAAGCACTTTGGCTCAGAACCTTAAATCCACTAACTGTCAGGATCCGTGTTTTTGTGTGTTTGTTTTTGAGTTTTTCCTGTGTAGTCCTGTTCCTGAGTCTCGGTCCTGTCCTCCCCGTTGATTGCTTCCCATGTGTGTCTCATTTCCCCTGATTACCCGTGTATTTAAACCCACCTGTGTCTGTGTTCGTTGTCGGATCCTTGTCGTAGTCAGATTCTAGTGTGCTCATAGTTGAACTGATGAATCCTGTGTCGACTCGTTTTCAGTCTTATATTCAGTTGCTACCGGTATTAGCTGACTAACAGGAACAGGACTACACAGGAAAAGCTCAAAAACAAACACACAAAAACACGGATCCTGACAGTAACCAGATTCACAACACATGCCTCTTTATTTATAACGGAGAAACATCACATTATTTCCACTTAAACAGAAACTGAGATTCACTTCAAATCCAATGAAAAGAAAAGAATCAAGCAAATCATTAAATTACACCTATTTTTTTAAACACACATTCACACACTTTGCAGGCTGAGTCTACAGCAGTGTCGTGGGTCATTAGTGAGGCCCCATGCGGGTTCCCGGCCTCGCCAGCGCCGCAGCATAGCTCGCTTCCTGCTGGGATGCAGAACACAGGCTCAGCTGGGCAGGAGATGACCTACACATCACTTCCTGCTCACTGAGAGGAAGGCGCACGCTGAATGAAGGAGCAGCCAGACTAATGAACACTGATCAGTTCTGTTATATAATCATGACATAAGGACATTATGGCACAGAGGTCAAAGACAAGATACTAAACAGTGAAATGACAGGAAAAGCTTTCAGTCAGAAAATAAAACATATATGAATAATTTGTTTTTTTTAAGGTGTTAAACTGTCAGCAGCTTGTAGGGAAACCCTGATAGCATTTCTGATCAACACACAGATAACTCCCACTTTACTGGAACGCAGCCCCTTCAGACTGCATTGTCCTGCCCTGTATTGATTTAATGGAAATACATTGTACTCTGTGCATCTACAGATCTATGCCTGTTTCACATGTTCATTGAAGCCCTTTACATCTGCAGGTTGATCTCTGACAGGCCAAAGAGGGACTGGATGCTACTGCATGGACAGATTCTTATAAAGAAAAAAAAAAAAACCTTAAAGCTGCAGTAGGTAACATATAAAAATATGTTTTTTACATATTTGTTAAAACTGTCACCATCTCCTGACAGTAGAATATGAAACAGATAATCAGGGCGCACATGATTATGATTGACAGCATTAAGACCCTCCTCCTCATCCTCATTGGTTGTTCTGCAGATGGCAGTAGGACCACAGGGAGGCAGAGGAACTTGATTTCTTTCATAGATTATCTGTCTCGTGTTCTACTGTGAGGACACTGACATTTTTAGCAAATATATTAAAAATATATTTTTATAAATTACCTAGTGCAGCTTTAAAATATGGAAAAGTAACATTTCTGAGAGTTTACTGCTTAAATACTGGCATATGAAAAAAACTAAAACAAAGGAACTTTATGGAATTTTGTTTGTTTTTCTAATAAATAATCTATAAGTGGATGACATTCTAGCAACTAGTATGCAGTTCACCCCAAGAGACAACCGCAAGATGCTGAGATGCTAAAATGCTAAAGAAAAGTTCTTAAAATGTCATCATGGGACCTGCAGCAGGATTTTATAGTTCATTTTAAAATGAATGCCTCTAATGTACAATCATGAAGAGTCAGCACAAGATGAATTTTAATGTGAGTTGTGCAGGGAGGAAACTTTTGCTCACTTATTGATGTTGAGTCCAACAGAGAGGCCTGAGCTTTTCACATGTTGATGTCAGAAGGATTTTCAGCTGGAGATGAAACCTTTACTACAAATGATCAAGCGCTCACTAAATGCGTGCTGTTATTGCATTTTAAGTAATAAAATGTTTACTTTCCTATTTAAAATAAGGGACTGAATTATGTGGTTATTTGCATCTTTTAATGTATTTCTAATATTGTATAAAAAGGACTTAAATGAAAAATCTTTATCCGATTAATAGCCAGAATCATCAATAGATTAATCAATAACTAAAATGATTGCTAGTGTAAGAAGAAAAGCTTTTAAAGGCTAAAGAAGACCTGAGACTGGGGTTAAAGTTCACCTCCAAGCAGAACAACCACAGACATACAACCAGAGCTGCAATGCAATGGTTTAGATCAAAGCACATTTAATGGCCTAATCAAAGCACAGACCTAAATCTGATTAAAAATATAAAATCGATGTTCATGGTGGCTCTCTGCCTAATCTGACTGAAATGATTCTGACTCTGCAAAGATTTCATTTTGTAGATTGACAAACATGAAAAAAATAAAACTGATCATAAGCATGAGTATTTATGCTAGGCACTGTATAATTTTATCAAGACTAAAACAACATTACATGCCCTATTCTGTCTGAAACCTTCAAAAAGAAAGCAAAAGGCTTTTACCTTGACACTCTGAGGTAAATTTCCCATAACTGAACTCACAGTCCCCCTGGAGTTTTCTGATCTGATTGCTTTAGTTAAGTTTCACAGTCGCTGTGTAACATAAAGCCTGCAGGCAGGCAGGCAGGCAGGCAGGCAGGCGGCCGTACCTGTCTGGTCCGCTCCCGCAGGTCTTTATCTTCATAATGTGGGTGGTTGGTGAGAACTCTGCCTGTGCACAGCTTGATGCCAGCCAGGAGCTGCATGCTTCCAGCAAACACGGCCTGCTTTGGGGTCTTCGTGCTGTGGACAAACAGAGGAGGACGACTCAGCACTCATGTCGAAAAATATGATCTATCATGCAATCCAAGATTGGGCTTTTACCCAGCTAAAGGAAGAGAGGAAAACGGGAGGAATGAAATGATAAAAAAGTACAAAAAAATAATACATGGAGGAAAGGAGGAGATGAAACAGTCTGAAGGTTATTCACAGATGAATTTAGCCAGTAAAAAAAAGTTGAATTGAATTTCACTTTGTTTTCCAGCTTTGGCATTCAGCCCACAGCTGCTCTCTGATCTGCAGCTATAATCTAAACACACTAAGAGGTTTTTTTTTTCATTCAGAGAAGTGACTTTGAAGACAGCAGCTATCTACATGAAGAGCGAATATAAAAGTGTTCTTTGTTCAGACAAATTAAGCAACTCAACAAGAGGAACAAATACCAAGGACAAACACAGGGAGGTGTTAATAAGTCAGTTTCATAGCATGTCTGATTATAAAATGATTACTTCCTGTAAGCTCTACAAGGTCCACATATAGACAGCAGCTGGTCTAAAAAATATATGCATATAGCTGCAGGCAAAATGATCTTCTGTCAGGTGTTGGGTGGATTAGCAGTGGGATCAGTGTTAGTGGTGATCAGTCAGTATGAAAGTAGAGAATACTCAGAGAAAATGCAGTTTTAGTCATGCAAGCCACTCTAAATAATAAATTAGTCTTTGTTTTAAATGTTAATACAAAAAAAAGAAACCCTGTATTTACAGCAACTGCTCTCTCACATGCAGATGTTGCCATGTGACTCGTTTGCTCCTAACATCATAAATCAGTAAAGAAAGGCTAATGGTGAATTCACTCCAGGAAAATGCTTTGGTCCAGACCAAAGACAACTTTTTTTTTTTTTTTGCCATTTGGTGCTGTTTGCGCTTTTTTCAAACAGATTATAATTTGTAAACATAGCCACACCAGTGACTATCATTGCTCCCATTGGACAGATATGAGGGGGGAGAGCGGGATCACAGAGCTGGAAAAGAAAACAATGTTTGAATGTGAAGAGGAGCTCATTCTGCGCTGGTTTGGTGATGTGAAATCTCTCATTTTTGAACGGTGTCAGGAAATGCTGTTGCAAGTTGAATGAGACCCAGAACATGGTGGCAGCAGCATCACTAAGCAGAAAACAGCGGATTGGTTACGATTTCAGTTCGTGTAGTAGTAGCAGCGTAGTCAGCGATACTGACAGGATCGTTTTTACCACGATGCCCAGCAACAGTGTCTTGTGAAGTCAAAAAAGATGTAGATATACTGTTGGTTCGGATCAAGGCCAGTCTGTATTCACACCAGAAGTAAAAACACACCAGTCAAAAAGTGGGTCTCTGTTCAATTGTTTGGTTTTGTTTGAGCATATTCACACCAACACAAAGGTCTGAACCAAAAGAGGAAGCAACAAACTCTGACACAGAATGCAATAATACTCCATAGAAAAAAAAGCACCTCAAATGCTATCTTTTATATCTTCATACATCATAGGTGCATGCATCTCAGGGTGCATTTACACCAGACCTGGTGGCCCCAGCTGCAGGTCGCTATGGAAGTCTGGTTTGTTTTGGGAGGTGTGAGTGGTCTGCTGAAAAACATACATTACGTCTTGTTCTACTTCAAGAGAACCAAATCCAGGAAGTAGATTTTAGTGCAGGGAATTGTGGGTAAACAGTTCAGGAGATCCAAAGAACAAGTTTCCTTAGTATGAAGAACTGAATGTCTTTCTTGGGATTTTCAGTTCAGTTTCAAAAGGTCTTCTTCATCTAACAAGCTCTGTTGTGAAAGGAAACTTTGACAACAGAATGCGGCAAACCCAACTGAAGAGTGTCCCCGGTCTTACCGGTTCTGTGAAACGGCATCAAAAAGAAAACGGCTAAAATCAATGTTGTCTGGTCAAAGACTTCTAAGAATTCCAGAGTGATTGGAAACTGGCCACGAAACAGTGATTGGTGCATCCTGACTTAGTGATTGACTTTAAGTAAGACTTGTGAACCGTCCATAAGACAGAGAAGAGCATCATCAATGTTTTATTCCATCTATGAAGAACTCTAATTCCAGCTCAACGGCTCCTGCAAGGTAAGAGCTCCTGAGTGCTAATCAGGACGATGACTGATGGTGAGATTCAGAGTGATTAAAGGGGTGATCTTATTGGACTCATATGCAGGACTAGATTACTGAAGTCCCACTTGAAAAGTGAGTACAGTAGTTCAATGAAGGAAACCACTCAGATTCTCTCTGAGACACCTCAGGACGAGTTGAGACACAAACACCACAGAACAGAGCGCAGATTGAGCCCTTTCCTCAAAGGACAAAAAGGGGCCAAATGTTGCTTATTTAGACCATTTAAAAACATGACAAGGAGCAGAACGAAGGAAGCAGAGGAGCGAGTCAGACAAAAGAGAAGCAGAAGTTGCAAAAAAAAAAAAATCGATTTCCATTGAACGGTTGACAGACAAATGAGTAGTGGCGCATGTTTCCTGGATAGAAGCGATTGACTAATTTGTCTTAATTACGCCGACAGATGAACACAGACCCAGCAAACAGAAGAAGCTGGAAGACTGAAGCTACTGAGACTGGGCCTGAATTACCAGGAGGAACAGCGTGAGTTACTAGACTAACCTTTTTCTTCGACAGGGTGAAAAAGTGAGACTGCTCCTGCCATAAAAATGTCAGCTTCGGTTAAATGGGCTAGCACTTAAAATAAGTTGCCTTTATGACTTTTTAATAATCTTCCCTCTCTGAATAAGGGTGGAAGGAGATCAAATCTGGTTGCTGGTCAGTTATAAAGAGCATGATTTAAATTGGCCCTGTTTATTATTACTGGGTTTCCCTTCAGATGAATTTTGTGGTTTATGACTATCAAATAAAGTAAAACGATGATGACTCACTCTTTCATCAGCATTGGATGAATGTGTAAAAATATAATGGTTTCTTGAGTGACCTTTGAACTATGAGTTAGTGATATGGACTTAAAGTTTTATCATGATAATTTGTGTGGTAAGAAATATCTATTGTTTCTTGTGTTGCTTGTGGACTGCATGGCAAACAAACACAAATAATACTTTAAAAAAAGATCTTGTTCGTAACACACTTCTTTAGAACACCAGTCACATAAAGAACTAACAATCCAGATAACACTGTTTGGGGGGACCTTGGGGAATGTAAGTCTTCTGTTTTTCTATTTTTGAATTATGTTCTATACAGAAAATCACCCAAAGCCAATGATTTAGAATTTGAAAAAAGAATTACTTGTATACATTTTGCAATAATAACAAGAAAATGCTCCCTACAGACCCAAACAGCTTACAAGGGTTAAACACAGTCAAATATAAACAACCAACATTTTCTCCCGCGCTCCATCCTGAATGACAGTCTTCAAGGATTTTGTTTTTCCCATTGTTTCCGCTGACAGCTCTGTTGACGGGGCCACGGTTCCCATCAATCAGCTGGTGGCAACAAATTGTTGCAAGCGTTCCTCTTAAACTATCCCCATTAGCATATGTAAATCTGTGTAAATTATAAGGTAGTTCTATACGCCATTCCTGATTTATATGACAGGAAAACTGTTTAAAGTTTTAAAAGCCAGAATCATTATCTCTTAACTGAAAATCTTCTCTCCCGCAACTGGATTTTCGTCTTTTACAAAACGTAGCAACTATCTGAAAGTCCTTTATGCTTTACTGGGTTTTTAAAACAAGGGAGGTACAACTAGCGACTAAAAGTCAGTGATGCTGCATGTTTTGTGAGAACACAAAGTAGCCGGTTTAGATGAGAGTATTCCAGTGTAACTACACCTCTTCATTTACTGAATGCGTGCTCAAGCTTCTCAGATCCTACCATCTAATCATGCTCGCCCATGATGGGCAGTAAGGGTTGTTTTGATGTTGCCAAATATATTATTGGTACGTCAACATCAGTATTATGGATGAACTCATCAGTCAGCCAGTGACTGGCAATCAAACGAGCAAACAACATTTTCCTTATAAATGCATCAAAACAGAACTCACTTTTTGCGAGTGTCAGGAAGAAGCCTACTTTTGCTCCTTTTTTAAAAATTACTGGCAGTCTGTCCACTAGATGGCAGTGCTTTCAATACAGTTAATGGTATGTGTTGAAAATGCATCAATAGGAATCACTGCTACACATACGCAGGGTTTCCCACAGAAATCTTGCTGAGCCCGGTAGTCAGCCCACAGTGTTTTTGTATTAAAAAATGGTAAGTTGACAAGAACTGTTAATGTATCAGTGGGTAATTATGTTACTGGAACAGATTGTTGAACATACTTATACACAACAATTGTCTTAAAAACAACAAAAAATACAATTGAAATAAATAATACGCATTTTCTGCACTTCTGTTAAATCCCAATTAACAGTTTAAGCCAGAGAGTTTGTACAATGTAATGCTGGTCACATTTATAGCTGACCCAAGGTATAAGTGAACTAAGCAGCTGCTTAAGCCCCCACCCCTCAGACCTTCAGGGGGCCCATAAATTCCAACATTTTAACACAGGTCTACCATAAATTTAATATTTTCACAATTGTTTATCGAGAATGAAATTACTGTTAAATTTGAGAATAGAACAATTCAAAGGTTTTAAATTGTTTAACAATTAAATTTAAGATTTAAAGGAGCTGGCAAGTTTACTTTGTAAAAAGACAAAGAAAAATCTTCATAGTTTTATTTAGTTTTATTACCATAGCAACAATCTGATGTTATAGGTTTAATCTTTGTGCTTGAACTCGGTCTGTTCACAAGCACATCTCAGGAAATTACAATTATCAGTGATTACCGTACTTTCCAGACTATAAAGCGCACCTCTCTATAAGCCGCACCTCCAAAGTTTAAAAAAACAAAAAAAACTGGAAACGTACATATATGCCGCACCGGGCTATAAACCGCTGGTATCTCTGCCGCTGTCGGTTTATCACAAGGACGCAATCTGCTGGATTTATTAAGGATGCAGCCCTCCGTCCAACTCCCAACCATGAATTTGTCCATGCCGAGCTTACGTGCAGCGGCTCTATTTCCGTCCTGTACTACCAGATCGATAGCCCTCAACTTAAAAGCTGCATCATATGAACTTCTTCATGTTGTTTCCATGATGAGGGGGAATGAGTTTGAAAACATTTCTCCGTCCTGCCTGCTGCTAGCATGTGCTTGTTCTAATGAAAGTTTGCACTTTCTTCTTTGATTTCTAATTTTGACTTTCAATGATTCACTTCTTGCTGCGGCAGTCGAAGAAAAATCCATAGAAAAGCCACACTGGACTATAAGCTGCATGGTTCCAAGCGTGGGAAAAAAAGTAGCGGCTAATAGTCCAAAAAATACGGTACTTTTCAGCTCTGCCAATTAAACGTATGCCCCTCTCCCAGATTCCAATAAATCTGTATTGAAATTCTGTTAGTGATGCTGAAGTAAGAGGGGCCCTTAAATCGTCTTCTGCTCAAGGCCTCATGCAACCTTCGGCCAGCTCTGCATGATGAGCTAGAGTCGCTACACTGCACATCTAGAGACCAACAGGAAGACATAATATATGTGGCACTACTAGGCAGCAGCGCCATAAAGATATATATACCAGTAGGGAGCAAGCGTTACCTTTTAGTGACTGTTGGGTTTTTAATAAGCTCCACTGAGGCTGTTTGTTTTGTTTGTCTGGGCTCATTGTGACAGGTTTTTTCTGATCTCCTCTCTTGTCAGCCGGTTGGCACTGTAGAGCTCGTTCACATGTTCCAGGATGACTCCGCGGCCACGCGCTCAGAAGTGCCTGACAGGAGCGGAGCAGAGGGGGCATTCGATATGACACAGTTTGATGTATTGCCGCGCGACAACAGAGTGAGCGCAACAGCTCCTCCATGGGCTAAACCACCAGCACATTAACGCACCAAGGAACACATACTAACTTTATCAAGCTGCAGCAAAGACACAGATGGGCAGCGTGTGTGAGATGTAAACACACACACTGAACATAATCCTTTGTTCACACAGATAAATCATTCTCACTGCCTTCCACGCTCAACGCGTCCCTCTAACAACACGACTATAGGTTATATTTGTGGTTTGCATTGAGCTTGGGCAAGCAAAGCAAGCACAGTGGCTTTTACACTTGCTGAAGTATTCGCCAGAGAAAAATGAGGTCCTCACAAAGGCGATACAGATGAACCTGCTCTGCAAGAACACCTTCCAAATCATCCAGTTTGAGTGGCAGGTGATCTGCGCCAAGTTGAACCTCACATTTTCTGAGGTTCAACAAAGCTGCTCAGTTTGATTATGGCGACAGACTTTTTAAATACATTCACAACTAGACTTTTTATGTAAATACGTTTTTTTTTGTTTGTTTGTTTTTTCAGTTTTTGGAACTCTTTATTTAGGTTTACACAATTCAAAATAGAAAATTATGAGAGACAGGCGATTAAATAAACAAACAATAAAAAAAGCCTTTCTATAACCTGTGTACTTTAAAGACACAGGTATACTTTAACCATGCTCTGGGTGAAAAAAAATCTATTTTCATTTGAGAAGATTCAGTTATTTTTTCCATCACACACACCTTCTTTAGTCTCTGCTTCCACTCAGTTACAGTTGGCACACTGCTTGCATGAGGGTTGTCTAAGAGGTCAAAGCTGAAGTAAATAATAGAATCTAGACAAAATGTAAATAATAATAATAATAATAATAATAATAATAATAATAATAATAGTAATATTAACACTTTTACAAGGCATTATATGCCTTAACTTTCAGTTAAGGCATATAATGCCTTATAATGTTAATTTTTTTTTTATTTGTAAAAAAAAATCTTCTATGAGTGGTTGTTACTGAAACATCACCACTGGTCCTGTGGCACTGTAGTTTTCACAACTACTTGGACTTTTTTTAAAAGCACTTGCTGTATAAACAACTAAGTGTTACAGTGAAATTTGCTGACTGGTCCACAGGAGCCCGTTCCTCCTCTGAATGGCTCTCCATGCTGAGTAGCCAGATGAGCCTCCTGAATCTGCAGCAAAACTGCTGTCAAAGCTCTCATTAATAATTTCCACTGACTTCATAATTCTCCAATGTATATATCTCAGCTCAGAGTGTTGAGGAGGGGGGAGTGCAGAAAAAAAAAACTAGCAAAAGAATCTTTTAGAATTAAATTTAGTTCATATGGCTGAGTTTTATGTATATTGTCTGATTTTTGGACTTGTGAAACTTGCCAAAACCAAAGTTAAATTGTGACTTTCATACTGTAACATCAATCTGATTGTGTTGTGCACACAGTGAGGTGTGCTGGGAGCTTTCTGGTTGTTGCTGGCAGCAGCATGCAGGAACCTGCAGGGCGGCGACAGCCCAGAGCCCTGGGAGTCCTGCAATCAGCCGTTTGTGGGAAACACGCGCCTCAGCTTGGGCTGCTTCTCTCTGCGCTGCACCTGTTAACAAACCCACTGCCTTGACTCCTCTGTGCCCAGTAGCGGCCAGGGAGCTGGGCAGAGAACAGCTTTTCGTTTTCTGTGACTGTTTATTGGGAGCTTAGTGTCAGTCTGCAGCTGGGCCGGGAAATCACGGCACATTATTAAGAGGAAAACTGATTTATGCTGTTGCTAAAATAACAAGAGACGCCATTTTATCCCATGAGTCAGATTTAAACATTTGTAAAGATTGCACTTACTCTCACAGGAGTGTTAATAATCCCTCATGTCAACCTGCTTTGCCATGCAAATGAGAGCACAGGGCATGAGTCATTAGATTCAATGAAGGCAGTTTTATCTCCTGTCTAATGACTTTATCCTGATCCAACACCTAATCCTAATTGTGACTTAAAAGGCCAGTGTTATGGGTTTTCTGTGCAAATAGTGCAATTTTAAATCACAATCAAGTAACTTTGTTACCTTCTGTTAATAAAAAAAAAAAATGTAAATATCAAATATGACTTAAAAAAATTTGACCTTGCAATTTAACACGTTGAAATTGGGCCTCTGTCTCTTTAAGAACTCCTGGTCTTTCTGAAGCTCTGCCTTCAGAAAATTATCACACGGCTCCTCTATTAACTCTTCAACAGCGTTTTTACCAGCATTGCACCAAGAAGTTGCATGTAGAATGAGCTCAGCAGACATGCAGTTGCACCAGGTGTTTGCTAATTGCTGCTGGCTAGTCTGAAGGAGCTGAGTGGGGGAGGCGCCAGAGAGGGAGGTTCTGTGTGGCGGAAGCTCGAAAGCTTGGAAACTGCAGCTCTAAGGAGGAGCTGTGAGGAAAAGGCGGGGCTAGATCCACCCAGTGACTGGTTGTTCCCATGGAGAGGTAACTTACCAGCAGAACACAACACCCCTTTGGAACAGGCAGTTAGTTCTTCACCAAAACAGGAATATTTATCAATCTAGATAGGCTTTCAGGAAAATATTTCCTGTCTTTAGTGAATCATTTTGAAAATACAGATGTTGTGCTCTGAAGTGGCTCTGGAGCCAATCAGTTGTTGGCCACCACTATGAATGTTTTCTGGTTACACCACTGCCTGAGTCAAGGTCAAGTCAAAGTCATCGTTCTTCTTTTTTAATTATGGTCTTAGAGATTTTTGCTTTGCTTTTACATAAACTTGACTTTGAGAAAATCCAAGACCGAACTGAAAGAACTCCGTCACGTGTCCTCCCCAACTGACGCCGTACCCAGAAGTCACCACTGATCCTCAACCAGATTCATGTCTGGACTTTGACTGTCATCTCAACCCATTATTTGAGCTTTGGAGGTGTGTTCAGGGTCGCTGTCCTGCTGGAAGGTGAACCTGAGCCCAGGTCTGCAGCTACTGCAGCCTCTAACAGGTTTTCCTCCAAGGATTATCCTGTGTTCAGCCTTCGCTGTCCCTGGTGAAGGAACAGAATCCCCACAGCATGATGCTGCTGCCACCATGTTTCACTATTTACTAATTGAGTGAAGTCTACATTTTCGCACTGAATGTTATATTGCTGTATTCTTTCCCTTCTCTACATTTATGCCGTGCTTGTTTGTCTATGACATTGAATTCTATTAAAATACGAAGAAATTTGTGACTTTTCCATTATAAAATGTGACAAAGTTCAATGGGGTGAACCGTTTTACAATAATACTAAGCAAAGGCATGAAGAGATGCGTTTGATAGGGCAGATTTTGCTCATTGCTCTTGAGCAGATGCAGCTTTATTTTCTCTTTTTTCTTCTTTCATAAACTGGATTTTATATAACAAGAGTGCACTTTACCTGAGTGTTCTTATTTACTGATTAATTGAAAATCATTTTTTGAGTTGGGGAAAACAGCCTGAGTCTGAGGGTACTTCAAGTCTTCAGTATTTATTAAATGTCGATTGTACTTGAGACAAGTTGGCAAGATTGCACAAACTGATTAAAATCTGTTTAGAAATGTTCTTTGGCCTAAAAGCTCCATTATACACTCTGTATCCACTTTATTAGGTACACCTGATCACTCACAAAAAGTGAATCAACCAATCGCATTGCAGCAATGCATTTGGGCACAGACAACCAGTGTAAGTTCAACTAAACCGTATGAATGGGAACAAATGGGGTTTGAGTGACTTTAAACATGTTGTGTTTGTTAGAACCAGAGGGTCAGTCAGTCTCAGGTCAGTCTGAGGTCTTCACAAACTGCTGATCTACTAGGATTTACCAGTTTTAAAAAATTTTAAAAAAGAGAAAGTATTCAGTGGGCCACAATTAAATCT
>NW_006800058.1:431615-435922 GCF_000485575.1 Poecilia formosa | reverse complement strand
AAATCAATCAGAGCTAGGGGAAGGGTCTAACAGTGTCAGTCATTCTCATGTACACGCCGTTGTGTTTGCTATATATTTCTCATCCTTTTTCTTCTATTTGTAGACTCTGGAAGGGGTTTAATGATGAAAGAATATAGAAAGATTTCTTGCAAATTTTCAAAAGTACAAACACAAAATGATAGTTTGGATGACAACAATTCATCAACTGTCAGAGGCTCCAGGAACTGCCTGTAACACCATCACTACTTCTGCCCTCTGATGTCCAGTGTAGACATCAGCATTTTCCAGATTAACTCAATTAAACCCTCATTGGTGGTCTGCATGTAGATCTAAATACGGTACATCTGAATCGGATCATTCCTTCCAGCTGCTTATTCTACTGCCCAACCATTACTGCCGTTTAATGTATAACCCCGTTTTTCAGTCTGGTTGAACTGCAGGAACCTATATTGCTCTCCTCATTTCATATACAGCTACATTACACCCCCTGCAGCTATAATTACAGCAATGAGTTCCTAACAGCTTTCCATAAACACACCATCTGGTCATAAACCATGCTAGCTGCTGTTTGCACGAGTGTGTCCTTGTTTTCGCTCGTCATTATGAACCTTCCGTGTAAAACTAAACTGCCTCAGTTCACTAGGAGAACACAGTTTAACTTGAGCCCCTTTTCACTCCCCCCCCCCATCCTAACGCTCTCATCTGGAATGTAATTAGCGCAGCAGCAAGAAGCTTAGCGCTGCCCCCTGATCTCAGCCCCTGCCGAGGTAACCGTGAGGCAGCCTCAAATCCCCACAGCCTGACAGGATTATCTGAGAGGGAAGGGAACCCATGTCACACGCACACTTACATTCGCAGTGCAGACCTCTTCTTCTGCTGCCTTAATATCCGTGTCCTTCAGTCGCTGTGCCATTCCACTATTTGTCTAATTGGATTAGATCAAAACGATTTTTTTTTTCTTTTAGCCCACTGCCTGGGTGGACATAATACACATCAATAACTCGGGAGTCCTGGAGAAAGCAAGTGATAATCTATTAGAAACACCTTAACCTGGTCCAGTTTGATGGGTTCTGTTCAACAGGAGAGTGTTACCCTGGGCTAATGAAAAAAAAAACTCCCAGTTCACGAGGAAATTTCTCTACAATTCAAGGGATTCTATAAAATCTGACACCTCCAACTCCTGTGCCACCGTCATTTCTACAGCCACTATTTTATTCACATGGCTTGAAAACAGCGATGTGGCTAACATACGGCTTTTACCAAAGTGTTTCGAAAGGCTGGACTGCTGCGTGATGAAGAGGACGCCACAAGCTTGAGAGCAAGATGGAAGGATTATTAAGAGTACAGCTGAAATGATTAATCACGATGAATCAATAATTGAAGTAATTATCAACTAAATTAGTAACTGATTAATTGTTAGTCATATACAGACTCAACAAATGATAATTTACTGAAAAACAGCAAAGAACAGTAATTAAGCCAAAACTATATAAAATATGTATACATTTTGAACTTAATTTATTAAAATATGTTTCATCCAAAACACCTCAAGTAACACAGTTTTACCTTCACCCGGTTCAATTTCACTAATAGAAAGCTTCAATCTTGTATTTTAGGCAAAAGAAAATATTTTATTTAAAAATAATTGAATTATTTGTTTATTTGCACGTTGGAATTCATTTCCAATATTACATTCAGAAAGGCTGAAGTGCTTAAATGAAAATACTGTAGAACATGCCAGTTTTTCTATCCTATTTATTAATTAATTGTCAGAATAATGTAGTGCTAAAATAATTGTTAGCTGCATCCCTAATTGAGAATAACAGTGAAAAAAAGAGGGCAGGAAGGCACAAAAACCATTTAATAGTTACTTGATTGTGCTACAAAATGGCACTATTTGCATGGAAAATACGTAATGCTGCCCCTTTGAAAGACTTCTTACTTACTTGAACTTCAACCCAGTTTTATATTGTAGACTTCCCAAGAGAAAAAACGGACCAAATAAAGCTATCAACATTTTTCTGACACATTCTCTTGCCCAATTTCTTTTCCCGGGTTTGGTGTTACTAATTCTCTTCTTTGCCCATTGTTCCCTTGGCGCCACCTCTTGGTTAGGAGCTAATCATCACACATTTACAGTCAAGAAAAGTTTGTGTAGACTCAGAAAAGTGGCCTGCCTCTGGGTGACCGAGGGGACCGTACGGACCCTCAATGGTGTGGTACAGATGGCCAAACGTACGTGACATGGGTCTGGAGGAGCACCGACGGTCCGGTGGACTATATTCTTATGAAAGCGACCAGGGAATTTGAGACATGGATTTGCATTTTGGCCTGGTTTTTGTTAAATGAATAATTAAAAGTGTCATGTACAGAATAGTTGTTCATCCGAGTCCATATTTCAACCCATTTCAAGTCTTACATGGACCAGATGTTTTATTTTATCTTTATTATGTCCTGCTTAGAAAAACCTGAGAACTGAAGGAGCGTGTGGTTTCTTTTAAATAACATGCACACTGGGGAGGTATATGATTAGGAGCAGCTTAATAATTCAGGGCCCTACCCTGCCGCCATCTCCAACAATATGACCCAAATGAAATTGACTGAAAAAAAGAGGTTTCATAGACAGACATCTGCTAAAAATATTTTTCTCAGTTCAGTAATGTCTTCATGAAACAGTAGAAAAACTTATTTTTTCAAGCTCAGAAGATTTTAATACATCATCTAAAATCATCAATAGACATTCACTAAGATTCTAGTAAGGAAACCAATTTTAAGTTCACATGTTTCATCTTGTCCTACACCTTCCATAAGTCAAGCTGTGAATAAATCAGTTTGTTTTTGTTCTCAGTTCATGTTTTTGCAGCACTGACAGGTTTCTGACCTGGGGATAATCCATACCCAATAAGTACTTCCTACTACTCACCCCAGCACCAATTCAACCTGAATCCTCATCCCTTCATCTAGCAGAACAGTAAGCAATAGAGGTGTCCGTTAAAACTGTGATTTTAATCAACCCAACACTCAATGGGTGCTAAAAAATCCAACTGTGAGCGCCTTAGCAAAGTCTTTACAGTGGACCCCACATAGTTAGAGACCTAACTATCTGAGACCCCCAATAAAAACACTAACAACTGTCTATTTTAACTCCACAACTTATAAACCAAAATGCATTAATACCCACAGTTTTTAGCACTACAACAGAAGTAGTTTGGTAAAAGAAGAAGTTTTGGTTCTAGGCTTGGCTTTGTACAGAGGGTCCAGATCCTTGGCTATTGAGAAACAACTGTTTCCTTGATGCATGGACTCTGAAGTTGTAATGATTGGATCTGATTTTATGATTTATGTAATGAGACAGCTCAATCAATACAGAAGCTACACTATGAAGCTTTCCAGATATTGTGTGTGTGGTGTTTGCAGAGGACAAAGGAGCACATAGCCTGTTGAATGTGACATGTAGCCAATCAAAAAGCGAGGTGATGGAAACACTTTCACCTCCACAAACTATCGCCATTGCTGCTTCTCAGTCGGTCATATTTGGTTACTCTTAACTCATGTTTGATCTCGAGAGGTTTTGAGAGATTTCCTGTCTGACATCTGATATGTCTGGGGTCTCCCGGGCTTTGAAAATCAGTCAACAATTTTAAAAGCTTGCTGTGTAAACCAGGCGTAGAGCTTTACGAGTCTCAATCCACAGTTTTTAATAGCTTTCTGGACTCTACTGTTGTCGTGGACAGAGACCACTGTCTCCAGGCTGCAGCGGCACTCCTGTTGGAGAAGAAACCGCTCAGCGTCAGGGGATTCAGTCTACATAAACATCATGGGTTTCAGGAGCCATTTTAAACACACATAACAAACAGGCTATACAACCACAAGGGCTCAATTCTGGAGAAAGAAAATACCCACAGTTGAAAGTCACCTTTAAAGATTTGCAGCTCTATTTTCAGGCCACAAATGAGCAAAATTTCTTCCGGTACACAACTCTTCACTACTTTGCAAAGCCTACAGAATCTTGTAATAAAATTATATAAGTTGGAAAAGTTTAAGAACAATGAATATTTCTGCAATACAATGTATGTGTTAGAGCTCCAAAATACAGAGCAACAGCATGGGGCCACTCCAAATCAGAGCGCTGCTTCTGCTCCCATCAGGCTGATCTTCTTCAAGCCCAGCCCCAGAGACCCCGAGGTGGGTTAGAGCTTCTCCAGCAGCTGGGTTCCTTCCAGCACTCCTATGTCTTATTCATGGCGACCCATCGTCTCTCATCACTCATCAGCCAGCCTCCCCCACAAACCGGCGTCACACACTCT
>NW_006800058.1:422250-431599 GCF_000485575.1 Poecilia formosa | reverse complement strand
GCACACACACGCACACACACGCACACACACACACACACACCCACGCGCGCACACACGCATACAAACACACACACTAATCAAGGACATCAGGCGAAGCGAAGCTTGATCTAGCGAAACAAGCTAATCAAATTTGCATCAATATAATGGGTGCTCCAGATCTGTAAATTTGGGTGCATGTGTGAGCATGTGTGTAAGTACCTAATCCAGGTCATCAGCTCCACTGTGTCTGGATCATAGAACTCCCTCAGCTCTGATAGCTCCTCCATCAGCTTAGGCCAGAACTACAGAGGGAGAAGAAGAGGAGGAGGAAGAAGGAGGAGAGATAGAAAGCCATGGGTTTACCTTCATTAAGACACAAAGTACAACAAACCTATTCACACTTAAAACTGCACTGATTGAAAGAGGTGCATCTCAACGGATTAGAACATCCTCAAAAAGTTACTGACACCAGCAATTTAATTCCAAACAGTAAACCTTTAAAGTACAAATGTTATATCAACTCATTACGCATTTTATATGTTTTTATATCTGCTAATTTGGTGATTATCACTTACACATAATTAAAATCAAATTTTTTTGAAATGTTGATTATTTCTAAATCCGATAAAATGCCTTTCCAATAGAGAAATGTGGGCCTACTGGACAGTAAAGAAACTGTCAGGGTTTCAACCAGAAAACTAGCTAAGCCTGGTGGTCGGGGTGTTTGGGCAGCCCACCAGCACCTCCCCAGGTCTTTGCATAAAAAATGGTTAAAAGTTGACAGGAAATTCAAAAATATGACAGGTAACTATGTGTAACCGGATAACATTATTGAAAATACTTGAACACCAACTATAGAGTTGTAAAAAAGGCAAACACCAAAAATTACAAAGAAAATAAAAAATATTATTTTTTACACTTTGATTAAATCCTAATTAAGTAATCAGCCTGTGGATCTTAAAACAAGCTACATAATGCTGGTTACACTTAAAAGCAAAATAAATAAAAAGGAATATTATCTAAATGGATAACAATGACTATTTGTATGCTTTAATAATATTGTTAAGGTACTAAATCTAAGTTTGTATAGTATTACGTTTTCTTAAATTCACCATTTTGTTCAATAATGTCTGCAGCTTGATGTGGGATTTTGATTTGCTGGTTGTGATTGGTTGTTACTTTGACTGGCTGAAAAAGACCTGTCTGTGATTATGTGGTCCATTACATTCATTTTATCAAGTTACAGCCCAGACACTCAGCCAAGTGTAACGAGAGTATGTGAGATGTAAACACACACAGATCTACATTTATCTTTGTTCACAGAAATATGCTCTCACGTCAGTCTCAAAGCGCTCTCAACGCCAACGTTGGTACAGTATCCTGTGAAAAGACAGCCTTCATAGAGGGATCATTTACATGATCTCTGAATCACAGAATTTAGCATAAAAACATAGAATATCATAGAATTTGGTTATTTGTGAACATCATAAACCAAATCTCTGAAGATGGAGGTGTTGCATAGGTGTACCCTAACAACATCCACAGTGAAAGGACAACTAAAGAGTGCATGACTTCTCTGCTGCTGTCTCTCAGCCTGTTTTGTGGCCTAATCCGGAGGTTCAGCTCTCCTTCACACATTACGGACTTGTAATCTGTCCATTCTGGAAAATTACTCACTGACCGTAGACTCCAAGGCCGTCGGCCTGTCTGGGTCATTCCCCAATAAGTTACACTGAGCTGGTCCTGGCTCTTTGAAGGAGAGCAGGACAAGCCAGGCTGAAGTTAGCTGACAGGACTGAACATAGGTTAAAGGGGCAGCATTATGTAAAATTAACTTTTTTGAACTGTACAGCATGTTATAATGTTACTCCCTCACCAAAAACATACTTGAAGTGTTGCCTTAATTTTTTCATGAGTGGCTGAGAAATCCTTTAATCTTCATGGCAACCATTTAGCTGTGCAAAATGCCTGGTTGGATTCCCTTTCAAGAGCCCCTTCTCGAAGAGGTACTTTCCAAGCTTCCACCCCACGACTCCACCACCCAGCTCCTTCAGACTAGCCGGGAGCAATTAGCAAACATCTGGTGGGACTGCACCAGATGTTTGCAGCTGTGGAGCTCATTATATGAGTTACTTCTCAGAACAACTCTGGTAAAAATGTTGTTAAAGCATCAATAGAGGAGCCATGTTGTGATGACTTCCTGAAATTGAAGTTTCAGAAAGAGCAGGAGTTTTTAAAGACCCAGAGTCCCAATTTCAAGGAGATAAATTACAAAGTCAAATTTCTTTTAAGTCATATTTAATATATACATTAACTTTATAATAACATACGTTAACATCAGTGACGTGCGGTGAGGTTCATAGCTGGCGAGGCACCGACTTAATTATAATCGGATTTGCAAATCTAGACCCCCTGTATGTTACTGTTTACTTAAGGAAATTTTGCGCATGCGTACAATGCTGGAGGGCAAAAAAGACTATTTTTTTAACATGTGATGCTTAGATGCCACAGAATAATTCCGTTATCTCAATCAAACTTAGACATGTAGATATTATCAATTTCGTGCTGTGCTTAACAGCAAAGGGAGAAACTGTTAAAGTACAACTCAAAACCACGTCTTTCTCGCTCTCTGTATCAGCGCAGCTACTGTATAGCTAGCTCGCTGTTACTGTCTCCTACTCTGCAGTTGTGGAGTCACAATGTCTGGGTTCATGAGCGCCCCCAGCGATGAGGCATGAGAACTGCCTGCCTCACCTCGAATCTGTTCTCTGCCATTTCTGATCGCTCCTCAGCACACGAAACACGTTACAGTTAGTGACAATAAAAACACAGTACACTAAATACATAAGCTAAATTATGGAAAATCAGTTCATACATTAAATATTTTTAACCATTTTATTGGCGACGCACAGACAGGAGGAGCATGCTCTCATAGAGTGGCAGCCAGTGTAGTTAGCGAGAGGTTGCGCAACCCCAGGTGAGGCTCAGCTCACTGCTGCCTCACCGGCTTAGCTTCCAAGCACTTGAATGGGAAAATGCGAAAATTCAGCGATTTTGAAGAAAAAAATAATCAGATTTGGTTAAATTAAATGAAAAATAGGTACTTTATAGTACAAACCACAGGGTGAAAATATGATTTTATTATTATATATTATTTTTCCATGATGACCTGACCGCACGTCACTGGTTAACATAGTTTCTTGATTGTGGTATAAAATGGCACTGTGAGCCTGGAAAACACAAAAAATTGCCCCTTTAAGAAACAGACTCCTAAAATAAGAGCTGTGCTTCATGGAGAGCTCAGGTTGAGTGTTGTCAAACCTTTGAAAGGAATCATCTCTGCCTGTGTTGACTATACTCTGTTGGTTGGCTGAAGGAAATATTAAGAGAAAAAAAGTAAAAATCTCAAAGCTTTTAGACCTCCGTCGCAGTGGTGTATTCCTAAAGATCAACCAAATTATTCACTGATATAGCAGGACAGAGAAAAATTCCCCTAAGCTGGTAATGGTTAGGAACAGAGAGCAAAAGCGAACTTCTCCTAATTTTCAACCTGCAGTTACAGACAAGTAGTCAGACAGTGACAGAAATCCCTCTCTGTGACATTATACTACACATCGACAGCAGGTAATACTGAATAAACATGGGAAACACAACACATCTACTGCACTTTAGCTGCAGCAATTTATCTTATTTATTCTCGTGTTCAAAGTAAGGCACTTTACAATGCTTAAAGTTTAAATGTCTTATAAAATTAGGCTTTGTTTATTTCTTCCTTCAGGTGATTCAGCCTTGCTCACAGCATTCGTTATGGTCTGTTCAAACTGACAGAGTATTAGTGATGGATCTGCCAATACGACAACGATCATAAAGCAGCAGGAAGACAGCCTACCTTATAATACAGCCAGCCAATCATCAGCACTGGAACTGCATATCTGATAAACCGCAGCTGCAAACAGAGAGGATAACAAAAAATACTGAGGTGTAAAGTTAGATGTACAAAATGAGAAGAGTCAGAAACGTAGGTGGCTCTTGGAAAACATGTAAGACAACATAAGACAGGGATGAGAGAAAGAGCAGCTTTGTTCTCCAACTATCAAGAATTTAATTCCTGCTGTGGTCATGTTAGGACCACACTGACACCTAGTGGTGAGGTGCAGAGGGCAGCAGTATGAGTCACACTCACATTAAACCAACAAATAATTTAAAACTTTCACTTAGAAGCATATTAATTTGCACAAATCAATCAAATCAGGGAGGTCCCATTTACTGGAAAATTAAAGAAAGATAAAAGCTGTGCAATATTTAATCAAAATGAAAAATAAAAACATACAGAGAAAACTAGACTTGGACATGAAAGAGAGGTATGTACCAGAACTTTAGTGTTGCAACGGAGAGCTTTGAGAAGCAGAGTCCACAGGTCGGTCCCACACACACCATATGCCGCGACCGCACACATGTGGCCTGTCCAAATGTATTTCATTCTGTGGAAAAGTACACGAGTGGAGTCAAGTTTCTGATCTGAAAACAGAAAAACACCCCGAGTTCCCATCATGGAGAGAAAAGTAGGAACTTTTCTCTCCATGGAAATCTGAACTCCAAGCTCTTCAGCCTTTTTCTTTGCAACAGAAGCTAGGTACTGGTGTTGAAAATGGGGAGCTTAAAGTTAGTAGCAAAAAAAAAAAAAAAATGTTGGCCCAGATCTTATTTTTCAACAGCAGCCTTTGAAGCAAAGGGAAAGATGAAACAGGAGAGTGAACAAGGTGAGATATCATGGGACAGAAGTTCACTGGTACGCTGAGGATGAGGCTGAAAGAGGTGCAGAAATATCCAGAAATAAGTCTGCTTAATGCAAAGTAGCTGTCTGACAGACACTGCTTTCTGCTCTTTTGGTCTTTCGTTCGTAATCAGCATGTCTGAGAAAGTGCTGACATCAGACGTGGAGCTTTTCTCCAAATACAACTTGCATCGTGTTAAAAGCTTCTGTGGTTCTGTGAGAAGCTTCAAGCGCCTGGACTGCAACAGGAATCTGTTTTATAAACTGTTTGCTTTCATTAGATTTTAGCATCCTTCACTTCAGTCTCTGTGGTGTCTTGAGTTACTGATGTTCTCCGGTGGATTAACTTTTGAGCAACATTATTTGTGCCTGATGAAGAAAACATCATTTGTTGATGTTCAAAACTTAACATTGACCCCTCCTCTAAAGGTGGAACAGAGGAGGGAAACACAAACAGCTCTTCATCAAAGCAGCTTCGTTCTTCCAGTGCGATCTGCTCCACTTGGTGACCACATTGAAAGTAGCAGAAGGTAAATTTTAGTTGGTGCTGACCCAATGTGGAGGACAGTAAATCTCATCAAAACACACCGTTTTTTTCCACAGCTACAATATTTTTATTCCTCTCAAAACTGGAACCTTATTTTATAAATGCACTGTTAAGAAATCTCTCAATGCAAATTCCCTTATTGTGATTAAACCTCACTGGAAGGATTTTATAGTAAAGTTCATAAAGTGGCTTTAAATTACAATTCTTTAGAATTCAGTACCAAACCTTTTTTAAACTAAAATTTGATGTACAGAACCACAGAAGCTTATTATTATCATGATACTGATATCATGATAATGGTAAAGATAGTATTCATTATCATCAATAATAACAATATTATTGCCCTTTTCCAACTTTTGCATTTGTAAAATGAAACTGGATCCTTTCTGCAAATTGTATCTTTAGTTAAATGAAGCAAATGAACAAAACCGCCAGATAAATGTCCAAACATGACTGTAAATTAACTATAATTGATGGCAGTTGTTTACCCAACACGACTGCAGACAATCAAAATATGACTCAGCAAGTAGATTAAAGAGTGGGTACAGCCAGGTCATTGGATCTGTTTTCCTATTCACATTTCTTCTCCTAACGTTTGTTTTGTAGTTGGACTGAACATCACACATTGTCACATCAAAGCTGCAAAAAGTTTTAAAATGATTCATCATGGTTTCATATTTTTACATCACAAAACCTGGCACTTTAAAAGAGCTTTTGACAGACACTGTATGTTTGACAGCAGAGTGCTTTGGTGTGCATGGCTTATCATTTAATATCTAGACTTAGTTTAACCTAAAATAAAGCAGGATGAAAGAGAAAAGTAATTGCGATGCTAAGCAGAAACATGACAGTTCCAGGTGGCGAATAAAACTGATCAGTCCATGATATTTTTTAAATAACTGAAAAAAAATATTTTCCTCTGCTTTCAGGCTTTCACATAACTAAAAAGATGATGATGAAAACACAAAACTTATCAATCAATGTCATAAATATTACACTTCACCAAATGTAAAGACAAGTATATACATACCTTGGTATTTTGCTACATTTTCATGATCTAATTGACAGACGGACAAAGAATCTGAAGGTACTTCTGTTATAGAAGCTCAGATTCCTCATAGACTAATTGCTGGCTCAGATGTCAACCTCACAGAGAAGGTTGTGAGCAATCATCTCTCATTGGTTGTAGATCACAAACTGTGTGGATGAGGACCAATGACCAGCTTTTCTGTTTTGTTTGATTCAGATTGTAAAATAAAAGTTGGAGAAAGTGAGAGAATCTAATTTAAATCACACCCTAACATCCAACTACTACCATGGTAGAAGTGTGTAAAAACACAGAATAAATTGTGAATAAATTGTTTATAGTTCATCTAAATAAGAACAAAAATTGTGGGTGTTTAACACTGGACAGTATTGTGCATTATTTGCCTAACACTTTTTAAGAGAAAAACCTGAACTCCCACCAGTACTCATGTTTCAATTCTCAGCTCAGGTCTTCATAAAACAGCTCAGGTTTTATGAAGACCTGAGCTGAGTCTTCATAAAACAGCTCATAATAACAAAGGAAAAAATTTTTTCAGACATGTTTGTAATACAAACAGAAATTCTTAAACATGATATAAGCATAAGTGTTCACAACCAAGACTTAATATTTTTGTTAAAACACCTTTGACAGCGATTACAGACTCACGTCATCTTGTCCCGACAAGCTTGGAACATCAGTTTTGGGGATTTTCACTATTCTTCTCTGTAGGGACTATCAATCTCAGTCTGGTTGGCTGGGCAGAATGGGTTGAGATGTTCAATTGGACTGAACTGGGCTCTGACTGGGCCACTCAAGAACTTTCACAAACCACTGCTAAAGGTACTCCTTTGTAATCTTGGCTGTGTGCATTGGATCATTGCTCAGTTCAGTCTCTACAATTGGCTGGCATCCCACACTCTATGCAAACTATGGCCCTTTTCCACTAGCGCCTCCTCGGCATGGCTCATCTCTGTTATAAGGGTTTTTCTCTGGTAATGGCTACGAAGGCAGTGTTCTAGAATCTACTTCGCTGGGCTTCCAAGCATGTAGAGTTGAGCTAAAAACACAATGTCAGAAGACCGGCAGTCACTGATTGGGTAAGGGGTGGAGTCACTGTTTGAGCCACAAAAGAGACTTGTTTTACAATAACCTGACCCGCCATCTGTAAAAACTCACAACAGAAACTGAGTCTGACAAAGACCCAAATAATTATGTTTGTGTCACGTATGGATTCAAACATAACACAACAGAAATACTTTGGGGATGGCTGATTTTTTTCCATCCCGTTCGGACAGAACTGAGTAAGAAGGCTTTCATTCATACCCCTTTTTTAGAACTTGCTACAAGAAACTTCTAGACTGACTGAATTAATCTTGTTTAGGTCTTTTACATCCAAACTAAAAGTTCTTGAGAATGATTCACTTACATGTACATGTTTTCAGAGCCTGTCATTTTCTTTTATCTGTGTAGGTTTTTGTGTTGTGTTTATTGCTGCCTTTTGGCCAGGACTGCCTTGAAAAGAGGTTTTATCCTGGTAAAGTACAGCATGAAAAAGTTTAATAAAATATGAAAAGATCACTTTGCACAAATTTTCAGACTCAGTGACCGCACGACTGGATGATGAAGAATTGTAATGGAAAACTACCCAAATTGTACAGAGTTGAGTCATATTACTAGCTGACTGTGAAAAAGGGCTAGTCTCTCACAAAAGCATCCCCAGTCTTAAACTGTTTCTACTGAAGGCACCTAAGATGAGAAGTGCCTGCTTTTGTCCAAACACATTGCTTTAATCTCTCTCCAGAAAGTTCTACTTAATTTTAGATTGGTATAATAATCAGTAAGGTATTTTTTTTTTAGCAAAATTGAAGCAAATCTTCATGTGCATTTTAGTGAGGAGTGCCATCATCTGACCATTGCACCAGAAAGGCCTGACAAGTGAAGTGCCTAAAGACTCACTGTAATCGGGGACACCTGAATCAGGAAACAAACCCAAAACCCATTCATATAAAATAAACCCACCACAGTGGGACTCCAGTCGTGCTGTAGCAGAATGCTTCCAGCATTTTTTCACTTTCTTTAGTATGTTATTCGATTTTGTGTCTTTTCTTTTTTTTTTTTTTTACAGAAAAGCTTTAGAACTAGTCTGCAATGTAACATAATGATAAAAAAGTGAAGAAGGGTGAACAGTTGCTGCTGCCTCTCTGAACTGTTGTGTTTCAAATCTAATACTAATGGACACAGAGCATAGACATTAACCATAACAATCCATCAGGACCTTTAGTTTTGCTGTGAATGTCTTCGCTTACCATAAAAAAACAGCACAAAGCTGAAAGTACTTGGAGCTGTTCAAGGCTTCTGAAGGAACCCGTTAACCAACTTCGTGAAATGGACTAAAGAGATACTTGCGCATGACTACAACTGATTAAGTTATGAAATAAAAAGAAGACTTGAAGCGCATCTGTGTGAGAGCGAGACCGGGGCGCCGATTTATTTTTCTGTTGGTGGGCAGTCACTAGCTAATCAACCACCTCATGTCCAGGCAGCAGCTTATTAATAATTGCAAAATAAACATTAAGCTAGAAAACATGGAACTGTAATGAAATAAATCTTTTGTTTGTGTGAGAAATGTTGATGTTCCTGATACACTTGAACTTAATTTCTGCTCTGTCTTAGCTATTGTCAGCCGGTTGCCATGGTAATAGGTGTGCTTGTGGGTTTGAGCTACTCTTCACCCTTTTTTTAGTGATATTTTTCCGTTGCTGTGGTGATTTGCAGCCGCTGAAATTTCTAAAAGTTCAACAAACAATAAAAACTGCTCTACCGTCCTCATTTGTTCAAAGACATCACAAATATTCATAATAGTCATCAAGTAAGATAAAATTTTTCATAAGGTATTTAACATTCTGTTTCCTACTGTGGTAATTGTGTAAAAATAAATTAATTATCCAGTTAAAAGAATTGACAGAAACCAAACAGTTTATAGAGTTATATCTAGGAACTAGAAAATTTCTGCAGAAATTTT
>NW_006800058.1:384913-421684 GCF_000485575.1 Poecilia formosa | reverse complement strand
GAGCCGCATTAACGGTAATGGAAGAAAAATAAAGATATAAAGAGACATTCTATTGGGTGTAGAACAATAGGTGCCTGCCATGCAATGCATGGAGGCAGTGACTGACCTGTGATGGCAGGCCCCAATAACACAAAGTTTGCATATCAAAACAGTAATTTTCACAGCTTAAATTTAAGTTACATTTTATGAAAACCGTATAATAAAGAAGAAAGTTATGAACATTTTTGCGACAGATACCTGCGCATTGGAACTGTGGGTTTGTGGATATGACTCAATGCCTAGTAAAAGTGCCTGTGGCTAGCTATAGTGGCTACTTGGTGCAGTGATGTATATCAGTGGTGCTAGCCATGCTTCCATGACTGGTGCTCAGGAATCAGCGCCTATGCCTGGAAGTGTGAATGTATACGTGTTCTGCTGCCTCAACAATTCAGAGTTTACCTCATGGTGCTGAAAGCCAGGAGGCCGTAGAGCACAGAGTGCAGCAGATTGTAGGCCACATCTGGCCGGAAAGCCTCCACCTGTCCCCCTGCAGCTGCTCTCTTCTCTTCCTCCCAACCTCCTTTAGGCCTAATGGGAAACAAAAACCAGACATTAAAGCAGAAAAGAAGCATGTTACCAAAAGCCGACGGTAAATATATAAAACATCACATCCAGACGCTGGAGAGGAGAGGCAGGACGGACGGAAGGTGGGCGGAATTGATATTGTTCTGATTATTCAGATTTCAGTAGCTCTTGTTCAGATTTCATTAGCAGCTTGCACGCAAGTGGACATGTAACGATGTACACCCACGACCGTTTCTGTCTGCAGGAGTCAGCGCGCATACAAACAGAGCGAGGCCCCGAAGGCGATGATATTACTCCCACGATGTGGCCTCCTGCACCGAATCAGACGGACACTGACTTCCATTTGAATATAAATCAAATCTGGCTCCCCTGACTACGTGAGGTTGGCTATACTGGATTAAATTAATTCCTGAATTGGCAAATAGCCCTTTGTTCTGTGAGGTTAGTATTCCAGCCATCCAGTAGCGCAGGGCGAGTTGAAATGGTAATTTGATTAGTTGAGAGCAGCCTATCACCTTGCACCACAGGCAAATGAAGCTGGGAGAGGCAGCTGGTGGATGATGCTGCTTTTTCAGAGCATGGAGGGAAATCCAGGGGTAAAGGAAAACATGGTGACCTCTGGTTTAGGTTTTCCTTCAACTAACAAAAGCCCTCATCTCATCTACCACACTTGTATATCTCTTTATTTTACAAAGTGGCATCTGATTCATTAATTAGAAACACAGCTTATTATACCAGTATTACCAGTAAACACAATGGGACACAAGGGTATGCTTTAGAGATGGAGATTTATCATTTACTGTTAAAAAATTTGTATCATAAGAATGTATTATTTATTCTTGATAAATTTCTATTAATGTAAAAAAAAAAAAACTTGATGGAAATTTTATTTTTATCTTCTCCACTGACTGTCCCATGAGAACATCAGTAAATATTAGTAAATTCTAAAATTTGATTAAATGCAGTTACTATGTGCAGTTTACTTTTTTAAGAATATGAAGTCCTAAAGAAGCCTCTTTCAAGTGGGAATGTTTTTCAAGAACAATATTTGTGCTTGAGCCACTGCTGTGCCAATCATTCACAGCCATACAACTGCCTAAAAATAAGCAATAAATAGCTCTGGTAACACTTCATTTGAAGGGGGATTCATAGGACTGATATGATCTGATAAAAATATGACATAACACTTGTCATGAACATCAATGAGTCTTTATGGGTATTTATGACTGTTATTGGGAAGTGGCATTCGGTAAATAATAGTTTTAATGCAAATTTGCTTTAAAAGTCCATTAAAAGTGCCAACTTTGGATTATTTGGCAAATAATGACATTTTAATGTAAAGCTGGCACTTTAAATGCAACTTTTAAAGCAACTTTGGAATAAAAGTGTCATTATTTACCAAATGGCACTTAATGACAACAGTCATTAATATTCATAAAGACTCCTTCATGTTCATAAAGGCTTCATGTTCATAACAGGTGTTATGTCATGACAGTGTTATATCAGTCTTATAAGCACTTACTCACCAGGGGGCACTGCCTACTCCTAATACATAGATTATTCTTCTCTGATTAATCTACTTGATTGTTCAAGTGTACTATTACTGATATAAACATCTTTATATCATATTTATTTTACTAGCTTAAACAGCTACTAGAGAACGGGACAATTTTGTTAATTAAATTACATAATTAATCGTCAGAATAATTGATAGCTTAATCAACCATTTACAACAGAAAACAGAAAATATTCTGTGTCTGAGAGAGACAAAATCAGAACTGTTTCACAGATTATCATACAGAGAGAATGGTATACCAGATCATATTCAGGTAGTAAAGAATTGATGTATTATTCAGCACAAGTTTCTGATCATGGCCACATTGTAAGACGAGCCACACACCTAACAGTGTGTGTTAGATGTGTGGATCTGTGTGTGAGGCTTTCTGTGATTCAAGATGCTTCAAATTTAAGAACCATACTGGATCACTTGTTGCCGTCAGAGGTTCAATAGTCCCATATGAGGTTCAGCATAGTTCAGTTTATCCAGCTCATTCAGCCGTTGAGGACAATCAAAATAAACTTGTTTTCATGTTGAAACTTTTCCCACTGAGCATCAAGTACCTGAGGTTGTGCAGCACTGCCACTGCCAGCATGCCACTGAGCAGCAGGACAGTGGGGACGTATGGGTACAGCAGCAGGGTGCCAGCCAGGCGCTCCAGAGTGTCCAGTGGCAGCAGCCCAAAGGCTTCCTCACACAGATACAGACTGGCATCAAAGTCCCTGCAGAAGAGATAATATTACCTGATGTTCTCAACAAAATGTATGACTGGCTATAAATTTGACTTAAAGTGCATAAACTCTGCGGATATACATGCAAGAAGAGTTTCTCTCTCTCTAAGTGAACAGGTTTGCACCAGAGAAACACATCCGGTAAAGGTAATTGGTGTTAGCATTGCATTAGCACCAAGCATAAAATGCATTTGGGGTTCAACACGTTTTCATTTGATTACTTTGAATGTTGTTTGATCTATCTCAATACTCATTGGTTGGAGAAGTATATGTTGTGGTTAGGAGAAGATTTTATAGGCCTCTGTTGAACCCAATTAGCAAACACCTGATGGAACTGCGCCTCATCATCTGTCCTAGCCTGGGGAAGCAGAGGTCCAAAACACACCACTTGCGTCCAACTTTTCACACTTAGATCAGATTTTTACTTGATGCATAGACTCCGATGCAACATTTCCCTCTACGGACCAACAGACTCACGAGATCCAGTATTCATGTGAGAGTATGTACCAGAAATCCAAGCTACAAACTCAGAGCAAATAAGCTTGAATAAGACTGCCTACCACGGGTAAGTAAGCTACTTTTTTTCCCAAGTAAAATATTTCTTTGGCTTTCTATTTTATTTAGCTCACTTTCTGTCTCACTCATTACAGTTCTATCATTTTGCTCTGTAGTTTCAAACTAAGAGGTTTGTCTTGGTCAGACAGTCACAGTCTCAGTCTCCAGCGGTCTGTGAGGTCACCTTGACTTTGACGCTTTCTAATTGCTGCCTTCATAATCCGACTCCATTTTCCATTGGACCAGATGCTAAAACAAATCAGATTGGTTTTGGGCACAAGTATTGATGCTGTAGTTCATCTTTAAAATGACTGTCAGCTTTTTCTTTCAGAGTACTTTTTACTTGCAATATACAGCCCAAGATAAATAAAGGCCTGGAAAATTACCTCAAACTGAAAGCTGTGCTCCCACAAATGCAAAGCAGGACTCAAAGGACAGGAGAACGAAACAGTGGGAGAGCAGAAAGAAGTCTGAGTGAGGCAGAGAGAGAGAGAGAGGAGCTGAGGGTGAAGCAGAGCACAGAGTGAGCCTCGCATTTTCTACAATCTCCTGAATAATTGAAGGGCCAGTTGTGCAGCATCACATTGGGAGCCGTGTTATTCGCTGGCCCCTGAGCAGCCGTCCCGACAAGGCAACACACACTGATCGATGAGAGGTCTAGTGGCTTTACCCCGCGATCTATTATTCACACACATTAACGCTGCAGGTGCTATGACACTAGTGCTTAGTGAATAATGTAGTCACTCTAGATCAAGTGGAAGTTTTGTAACAAGCCCACAGCACACTGACTGTACATATACTCTCAGCCTATGCGAGTCAAATGGGATTTTAGAGAACAGGTGTTCGGCAAAAAACCAAGCAATGGATTGAGGTTTGTGTGTTTTATGTGTTCATACCTCGTCGGCCCCAAGGCAAACTTTGACTTGATGAATTTAAAAATGTGTTCGTCTGATCTGAGCTGAAGTGCTTTCTGTAAACACAAGCACAGATAAGGTCATCACGTCTGGGCTGAGATCAGCCTTCAGAAGCGTAAACAGGAGCAGAAACCGGGTGGACAACGTTGCATCATTGCTCTGAAGGTCTGAGATGTGTTGAGGAGAGGATGAGAGGAGGGGAGAGAAAACAGGAGGACAACACAGGGGAGGAGAGGGAAGGGAGGCAGAGAAAGACGAGCACCTTAGTCAAGGAGTTGACGATGAAGGCGAGCAGGAGAACAAGGATGCTGTGGAGGAGAACTTTGGCCAGACGAACCAGCAGGCCTCCAGTCTTCAAAGCAGGCTGCAAGACGAAACACATAGTGTTGATTTCAAACATAATCAGCCAGATAATAAAGCCTTCAGTTTTTACACAGACTTTAAATTACACTCCTTACATGTTTTATATTTGTTAGAAAATATGGCATTTATTATCGATCCACCAAGTGTTAACCAGGGAACTGCTACTGGCAGCAATCAGATCCGCAGGTCAGCCCAGGGGGAATGATCCTCCCTTCACCAGGCCTGGGAGGCTGAGGAGTTCTGACCCCTTGATCCCTAATTAAGGCTTGGATCGCTCTAAAACAACAGGTTGAGAAATATATAACACTTCTTTAGCTAATGTACGGTAGAATCAGCCCCACAGCGGGCCACATCACTTCTGAAACTGCCCTTACACCTCCCCCCACCGAAACACACATTCCTCTGGAGATCTTATTCTTTTAAATTCATTGCTACAGTAAAAATATTTTCTTTGTAGTTTGGGCACAAAAACACGTAAGATGAACAGCAGCAGACATAGAACAAATAGTTTCACTTAAGAGTGCAAACATTCAACCTGCTGTTAATCTGGTGTCAAGTGAACCAAACACTCTGAGTAACCTGTTCACTGACTGACAGACCCTCCCATCAGCTCACATCTGCGGTTAACAACAATCACTGCACTGTTGCTATATTAAGCAACATTTCAGACAAAGAATATCCATATCTGTATGTCAGGATTTTTAAAGCCCGGTGATCAGCCAGAAACTCCAATCGGTGCATCTCTATGTTTAACTTTTGTGACTTAAGAGCAACTCGAGTTGATATCTTTGGTCATTCAGCACAAATAATGCTAAATCCTTACTGAGGTTTGTAAAACAATCCTGTTTATGCTACAGTGAGCAGTAGAACCATTATAAATAGTGGCATTACAGACTTTACAAATAGTATGGCCATGATTTAATTTCTCCTTTTAAAGGTGTATGGGGAAAAAACAGACATAAGCACCTTCCTAATTATGCTCACTTACATCAGGTTCACCCAGGTGGATTCCTGCTAAGTTGCAAAAGTATCTCAAGAACCTCTGATAGAGGCAGAGAGCACAAAAGCTTTGCTGTGTATGTATGCATTTCATTGAAAAATAAAAGAGAAGAAAGGAAACTCCGCAAAATCCATTCTGAGGAGTCAGGAACTCAGAAGTGGTGCAGTGTTTTGCTGTATGCTTGTGATAAAAACTTAAACTACTTTTGTTCATTAGCATATGCAATGAAAAACAAACATCAGGATCTAATTAACTATTTAACTCATCATTAATTCAATCATCCTGACAGCCAGAGTAGATTCACACACGTACTAACCTGGCAGTGTCTGATGAAGAGCGCTGCAACAATGAAGCTGAGCACCAGCGATCCCAGGACCATGGAGTTGCAGAACTGCAGCAGCCAAACGCTCAGCAGGCCGCTCACCTGAACCAGGTACAGGGTGGTCACCTGGGCAGACACACATGGCCGGGTGTGAGCCACGCACTGCTAACAATCACAATGTGGTTTCACAATCACATGGAGGATTCAGTTTGCAGTTTATGCCACTCCGCATTTACATTCACTGTCTTTCCTTTTCTTGTCAAGGTTTGCATCATTCCAGCCCAAAAGAAAACTACTGGTCCAATAAAAAAATAACAAGTAGAAATCAAAGTTTGGCTTGGCTATGAATAATTTAGGGATGGCTACACATGTCAACACAGCTGCCAAACCGCTCTTAACGTGAAATGTAAATTAGGACGGATTTTATTGGGGCAATGTAAAGCCTGGAAAACCTCCATGAGAATTCCTCTTTCTCAGTTCATTTAGCCCAGCTGCTTTTTGAGTTTTTAGCTTAAAAGAGGAGCCTCAGCCAGACCTGGACCGGCTTCTGTCCTGGAGTCGATCTGAGGAGAGGACACACCCGGCTTCCCTCAAAACATCTTCAGAAGACATGTGGATCAGACCGGACAGGACTGCAGCAGATTACTAATAATATACTAATAATGAAGCGTCACAATGGAGTGTGAATATATGTTATGACATGAATAATGCTAAATGAGTCAACTGATCAGGGACTGTGGCATTTGAGCTACTTTGACTGGGTCTATCTCTAAAAGTCAATGTAAAAATGCTAAATATTACATAGTAGCTCTGAAATGCATAAAGTAAGCATATTTTTATGCTTCACTACATATTCTTAGGATACAAAACTCAAGTTATGCTTTTGTTTTTCCTAAATTTTTACATTTTGTTTTGTAATTGATGCCTCTGGGTGAAAAATGTTGATTTTCTAGTTCTAATTGCTTCTTTACCATCCAACGACTACTTTAATCAGACAAAACCAACCGTCTGTGGTTGGCTGGTGATGTGGTTCATTTACATACAGTTTAAGTTGTGGACACGTTTGATTGTACATAAGAAATATACTTTGCGCATTAAGGACACATAAAATATGTGTTTTTTGGCCCTCCAGGTATTCCGTATATGAGGAGCAGGAGCGGCAGAGTGGAGTGACAGACAAAGTGGATCTTCATCTTGTTACTTGTTACTGCAAACACCTCATTGATACTGTGATACCTGTGTTGATACTATATTGATCAATGGATTTCAAGACACTTTATGGGTGGGACTGTTTGTGTTAATATTTGCATTTTGTAACTGACTATGGAATCAGTGAAGTGTGAGATATGAAGGGTGGTTGGTTTATTAGTTGGATGGATGGATGGATGGATGGATGGATGGATGGATGGATGGATGGATGGATGGATGGATGGATGGATGGATGGATGATACCAGTTGGTGTCATGGTGGGAGGAATGGGTGCCACAGCAACTGTGTCCTACGTACCTGGGTCGTCGTCAAGAGGTCGACGATGTCCAGGATGTAAACAATGAGAGCTTGAACCAGTAGGATGAACTGGTTGAACTGCCACGTCAGACAGAAGCAACATGTCGTCACGTACATCAGCCACACCATCACTTTCTGGCGAGCAAACACACAAAAACACAAATTATTCTGTGCTGCTTCTGCTTCGACCTTTGTTAAATAACTGAGATTATTCATCTAGACTCGGTTTGTGTGTGAGCTGGACCTGCTGCAGGGCGCTGAGCTGAGGCCTGAGGTAGCAAGTGACAGCAGTGACCTGCAGGGCAAAGAAGGGCAAAGACCAGTTCTCCCTGAGGGAGATGGTGAACTCCACCCGAGTAGTGTCCACCCTGAAAGAAGGAAACGGAAGAGCAGCCCTTAGATGGAGAAACACTGATTATTTTAAATCAACTTTATTTGATTTAAAACAATCAAATAAATGTGTCTCATTTCTCAGAAAACAACCTGAGAAATGAGTTAAAGGTCATCATATGTGAACATTTGTTAAGCTATCAAAAATTTGGAAGATGCACCCTAATATGCTAATAAGCTCTGCAGGCTTGTTTTTCAGCTCAAAGCTGTTTTCTAGAGCTGGAGACCTCTACTACCTTCTGCTTTTACTGTTTACTGAAAAAAAAAAAAATCGTGCCAACGTATCGCCCTGCACAGAAAGTCAAGATAATCCTGAAATTTCTTCTAAATTTATGCATTTTTTCCAAGAATGTTCCAAGCAAAATAAAAAGTAATACAACCCATCAACACAGCTGCTCTATGTCACACAACTATATCTACAGGCTCCCTGTGTCTTTTTATTTTAACATACCATAAGCTGCCAGAATACATTTTTGTAAATATCAGTTTCTATCTACAGACTTATTTACTGAAGTAGATGCTATTATCAAAGTCTATCATATTTTGTCATGCTTCATTTTAAAGCTTTAAAGGACTTAAAGCTTTAATACTTCATACTCATAACCCCTCTAACACAAACACTGCATCCCCACAAACATCCCCATTTATATTACTTTTCTTTAGGACACCGGTCACATTATAGGAGATAACAGGAGGTGGCCAAATGCTGGCTATGAAAAAAATGTGGTTAATTGAAATAAAATCTGTTGATTAATCAACATTGAAACCCGGTTAACCCAGGGGTGGGCAACTCCAGGCCTCGAGGGCCGGTCTCCTGCAACTTTTAGATGCATCTCTGCTTCAACATATCTGAATCAAATAATAAGGTCGTTAGCAGGACTCTTGAGAACTAGACTGCACTTAGGAGGTGATTCAGCTGTTGGATTCAAGTGTGTTGGACCAGAGAGACATCTAAGAGTTGGAGGACACCGGCCCTCGAGGACCAGGATTGCCCACCCCTGGGTTAACCTTTCTAGGTTCTGGTCCGAGCCCTTTTATGTCAGAAAAATATGCCATTAATTGCGCTAAAATTAAAAAATAAGGTGCTGAAATCTATGTAATTAATAAATGGAGATTACCGCGTTGAAGTCCTGGACCTGGTCTAAACAAAAAAACCTGATGTGCTTTTCAGATGTTTATTTAAAATTTTTTTAAAAACAGCTAATCATTTTTTCATCTACTACATATTTATCCAATAGTTACTCTGTCACAAAAAAATTCTACAAACTTTATAGTATGATTGACATTTTTTCTGGTCGGGGAGAAGGTTTGAATTTTATCAGATATGTGCAATTCGACTTCTACAGAGGCTCAGAGTGGTGCTCTCTCCTCTGCCTCGTCCCAGTGAGCATGCAGAACGTTGTTATTACTCACCTATTAAGAATGTACCAGACTCCAGTCAGTAAACCAGCCAGCCAGGAACCAGCCAGGAGCCATGCTGTGAGGTACAGAGCGATCACATACACGGCTTGGAGCGAGAACACTGTGTAAATGTAGAAATAAACGGGCTCCAGATACGCCTGGACCACACACACACGCACACAAACACGCACACACACACACACGCACACAAAAGAAAATGGCTTATTAGGCACTGATAGGCCAACAATGACAGCAGAGGAACTGTGCAGTATGGAAAATTGCTAAAGTTTAAAAGTTTGGGTCATTTTTAAATATGTAACAACTTTCCTGCAAACTTTTATTTTTTTTTTATTTATGGCTCAAATTGAAAAAAAACTAAAAATAAAAAGCTTTCCCCAGAGTCAATTTGTGGGTGGTGTCTTACCTGCAAGGGCAGCAGTCTGTACAGAACACTGAGAAACACCTCTTGGTAGATATTCATCCGCTGTAAGAGATTGATGGTCCTCTTTGATTCTGTCAAGTTGTCATGGATCAGTTCTGACAGCCCTGAGAGCACACACACAGACACACACACACACACACACACACACACATTTACATTTAGACTTCCTATTTGTACTTTCTGAACCACTGAAGGATGTTTTTTTACATCTTTGACCAAGCTTGTGGAGGTACTGGTGTATTTAAGTGTGCTGTACTGTGCTGAGTTATCAAGTAAATTTGTAATTCAGGACATTTATGTTTGTGTTTAGGAAAATAAATATTTTAAGTCAACTCAGCACCGTTTTTCTGTATCTAAACCTCAGATATTGGTATGGGAAGTGAGAAAAGTGGATGGATGCATACCTAGTGTGAGTTATAAAGTTTAGTTTGGAGATGACTGGACCCACTGTGATCACTGTATCATAAATAACTGAGCATGTCCGCCTGAAGCGCTGCTGCTCCAGTCATGAGGTCTTTTACTGCTGTTAAAAACTTCAGCATCCTTGCACCAATTTTTTTTTTTTTGGTTAGGCAGCATAATTAGATTTAGCATCACTTTGTAAATAACTGGGAATTCTTTACCAGGTTAATGTCAAAATAACTTGCGGATATTTTGTAGCTCATCATGTAAATGTGTTGTTTGTAAGTAGAGCTGTTAACTCAGACCTTATCCCACTTGACACATCTCACAGTTAAGACCTCTGACTGCTTTAAGGATGATTTCCTGAAGATTATCTCCAGACGAAACCTGAAGGCAGGGATGTGCAATTAATCAAATTCATCGTTCAATTTCAATTCTGCCTCCAAGCAATCACACGCAGTATATCATCAAAAAACATTGTTCTATGTATATTTAGAAAAACATAAACATTACAGCATCTCAGTTAATGCTAAACTTAAACTTTAGCTTCACATTGAAATACACAAATAGTTTCATAAATTTGGTCAAACATGTAAAAACAACTTTAATGTGTTTAGTCAGTGCAATTAGGAGTAGAGCAGCCAATGTAAAATAAATGATAAAGAAACTGAATCTGACAAAAACAACAGGTTGACTAGCTTGTTAAAACATGTAAATATAAACTGCAGCAAACCTTCATTCAAATGGTTCAGAAAGTGCAACTAGGAATTTTAAATGTAATATAAAATCAATAATAAAGCATGATGTCATTCAGAGCACAAAGCGTAGAATTAGACCAAACAGATCTTATGGATTGGGGACATTGTTACCAATACTCAAACTAGAATTTTTTTCAACATCAGGACTGATACACATGTTAATATAGGGTCGGTGCTTCTCTAACTACAGTTTGTTACAGCTGTAAATAACTACATAATTAATAAAATAGAGAATTTAGTAAGGAAATAATGAGCTGAACTGCAGACGATGATGAAGACTTGGGTGGTTCACACTGAGCATACCTTCCTGTATGGATGGAGCCTGCAACATTTGCTTGTAGTACGAGTAGTAGAGTCCACATTCGGTCCGGAAGGAGATCTCCCTCTCCACTTCCTGAAAACAGAAATTGGGAATGTGCTGATATAAATCCAAGCTCTTTTGTTCAGCGTGATGTGGAAAACAGATTTTCTGGCGAGACAAGACAGAAACGAGAAGGACCAGAGCAAAGCGGCTGATATACTGGCAGCCCTCTCAGGTAACAATCAGAGAGGTAACACAGCCATCCCAGGAGAACCCCTTCCATACCCCCCACCGCCCACCAAGCATGATTACTGTTCCACTTCAGAAGGAGAGGAGAAGACACTGAGGATGTCCCACGCCACAATATTACATCAATTGTTTGTCTGCTACACTTAGTTTGGAAACATTTCCAATCTGCGTTTGATTAAAAGTGAAATCCTCTGACAACAGCAGCCTGTTTCCTTATGAAAATCAGTTTTTATAATTCAGCAGGAGTCTGCCAAACTGTTCTCCGGCATTACCACCGTCTAAAGATAAAAACAGTCCAAGAGCTCCTGCAATCCAGAGTCTGTAAAAAATGAAACCATATATCAAAGCATTACTACAATGTGGTTTCTGGTATTTTCCAGTAATAATGTCAGCTTTAAAACCATAAAAAGCCTGTAATGGGAACAGATTAGTTTTCCTTTCAATTTATCAGCAGATTAAGTAAGAACATGAGAGAGGGAAAGCCTGGAGCCATGTGGATTTCAATTTAAAATATTATTAAGGTTGAAAATCCACCATGAAACAAATAAACAGTCAAATGAACACTAAATATAATTTTTTGTCATCATATCAGGAGATTCCAAAGTAGAACAAAAGAATCTAGTGACTGTTGACCTCTTGGTCACTTCTATGATTAATGTGGACACCTGGGCTTTGAAGGAGAACAAGCTAAAGAATCAAGCAAAGAATCAAAGTACAACCTGGTTCTGAAGGAAAAATAGGAAAATGACTCCTGATTTATCATCTGACAGTGATTTGGATTTTTGCGAGGAAGACATTAAATGAACCAAAAGACTGTCTTCTTAATTTGGGCCAATGGGTTCAGTTTGTGAACAATAAATACCTAGTGCAGAAGAAATCCCACACGCAGTCCCAAAATAAACTGCCAAAGATGTGTCTCCTGTTAGTTTGCTGGAAAACCAGAATTCATAAATGTCATCATGACTTCTGACTCAAACATGACTTTCTTTGACGTGGTACTTTCTTTTTTGAAAGCACATACTACTGCATATCAGTCAAAGGGAAATTAGATGTTGCCATAACTAAAATCATCCACGTATTTTTAAAAAGTCATTGTTGATAGTGATGCTGTGGGCAGGAAGGATCTTTTGATTGAGTTTGTAAAAATAAACCTCTGTTCCTTTTCCATAACACCTACAGATGGATGAAGGTTTGAGCCTGCTGCTTCCCCTGATCAGACCGAATGAGCTCATATTTATGGAAGCCCATTTCTGCCAGGAAAGAAAAAATAAAAGTCCATCAAGAAGTCATAATTCAGAGATTCAAAGTCCTAATTATGAGACATAAAGTCACTTTAAAGTCAAAATGATGACTTTGAATCTCAATTATGGGTTTAAAATTCAAAATAATGACATTCAGTTGGGCTTTTGTAGTACTTTTTTATTTCAGGGCATAAATGGGCTTCCATACAACGCTCTGCAGCAGAAGTTAATATCTTCCTTGTTTCCGCTCTTGGGAAACAAGGAATGTAAATAAATAGTAGAAGTTTGGAAATAAATGCTGCTAGGCTAACGCCAGCGAATAGCGTGTCATGTTATGTTGTGTCTAGGAGTTTCAGCTTCTTAAGCTACATGGTGAGCTCATATCAATTTATGTCATAATTTAGCAGCAAATTAATATATGTTTTCGATTAAAATGCAATTACTTGCAAAAATTAATGACAGAACCTGAAATGAACTCAATAAAAATTTTATTGAGTCCCACTACTAAACAAAATGTAGTTTTTAAATATTAAATTTTGTAGTATACACATGTACACTTTGAATACATGTGTATGCCTATATGCTTCTCCTTTGGTTAAGGTGAAGCTCCAAAACTGCTTCACCTTACAGTTTTGGTGAAAACTACAAAGGTGAAAAGGGACTCTTTCCAAAACAAAACATGTCCTGAACATAGTTAACATGGCTCCGACACAAAACACTGACATCACTGCATTCTGAGTCAGAGTTACATTTTTCATTTAGTCACACCATTCAACACACAGGTCTGGAAGCAACTTGGAGTTACACAACATACTCAGGAGCACGCAGACATGTGGCAGGGGCAGGACGCTGGAATCGAACCCACATCTTTCTAACAGCAAGACAAGGACTCTGGTAAATGAGTCACAGCTGCCCCAATGAGTCAACTAGCAAATAAGACAGAAAGGTAGGAACTCCTGCTGTGAATTGTGATTGGCCAGCTGAGAGGTGTGACAGCTTTGTGTGTCCACTTTATTACTGACCAAATCCACCCCAACCCTTTAGTGCTGCCTATTGTACACAGCGACGCACGATGCACCTCGGCTTATTTCATTTTCAAAGCGAGTCATTTTCTAGAATTCCAGCAGCGTCTCCTACCGTGAGCTGAGAGAACCACAACAGATTCTCGTGTATGGCGTTGACAAACCAGGCCTGAGCCACGGCCAGCAGCACCGCTAGAAACAGCCCTGCTGCCATGGAAACACACTGTTGCCAAGGCCACTGGCGCGGAAGGCATGAACCGGAAAAAGAACAGGATCGTCCAAGCGGGGAAACTCCTTCTCTAATCCTTGCTGGCTCTGTCCTCTTGCCACTGTTGCATCTCTCTCCAGATGATCCGGGTGGCAAAATCCCCAGACTGCTACCTGCCTGGTTCACCTTTGCTCTTTTACGAACATCCATTGTATGAGAAAAATGGAGGTCATCTATATGTTCTCGGAACGTTTGATGTGTTAGATCCAGGTAAAAAAACAGGATGCGCCTGGGATACTCTGTAGAAGAGATCCAAATCCATTACAGGGATAAATACCAACACGCCATGTTTTTCCTTTACTTGAAGTCGCTCCAAATAAATTAAAGAACGGTTTTTAATCTCTTCAAGTTCTTCGCCAGAGGAAATATGCAAAAGCTCTCTCACAGGGAATGAGGAGCTAGTTTCCTTTCCAATCCTCTTTCGAGTCTACCCGAGGCAAAACAAGCACTGGCTTTTCACCAAAAACTATAAGGAATACGGATAATCCCCGGTTTATATTGAGGTCAAAGAGAATAAGCCCAGTGAACAAGTTCAGAAGAGTGCCTTCCTTGTGAAAGCTACTTAATTTTTCTCCCCTTCATTTCTCTCTGTCAGCATGTCCTCATGATGAATTTTGAAAAACTTCTATCTCTGATGTGATTGCTTGAAGGATCCATGGATGAGTGAAGTCGCAACTGGAACCGCTGACTCCTTCCTCAAGCAGAAAAATGTCCCGGCTTCTAGTTGAGGTGAAAATAAACAGTTCAAAGTATAAAGAAAAAAATAAAAAGTGAACTGCAATAAGTGTGTGAACAACAGGACAGACTGTGGACAACTGCAGCCGCCGAAGGGAGGGAGAGGGAAAATAAAAAAAAAAGAAGAGAGGACTACTGCTGACCTCTTGTCTATAAAAACACACACAGGCGCAGGATAAGAGAGACGAGGGTGAGAGAGAGCACCGAGGGGAACGTGTTGGAACATCGTTCGGAAAACGTGGGGAACGTTTGTCGGAGAATTTGTGGCTCTGGAGCTGGTGTGAAGCTATAAGCGCATGTTCCAAATAAACCCCCGCAGGGTCCTGGAGTCCACATGGACATGAGCTCACACCTGATGAATTCAAGAGGACAAACTGAGCCAACTGAGCTCACTGTTCAGCAGAACTGGTGATAATCAGCAGCGCAGAACATTATCTCAGGACCACACTGTGTCAGGAAAGCAGGATTATTCAAATATGTTCTACTTCCTGTTATGGACAACAGCTTTCGCAAGTAAGTGTCAGTCATAAACCCCTTACTACTGATCACTTTGTCCTTCCATGTTCCACCAAGATCAAAATATTTAAATGTATTCTCTCCCAGTGATGCAGAGATATCTTTCTATTCTTTTTGGGTCATATTTTTTAGTCTGATCATTTTTCTCTATTTGCTATAATGTTCTTCTTGATGACGTCACTGTATTTGCTGTAGAACTGCTAAACAAGCTCATGACTTCCGGCTAATCAGTTTTGTAAATCCGCCATTTTTTTTTCTCATAGTGATTTTGTAGTCCAAATTCAGTTATGCAGAAGTTGAAAGTAAACAAGTCAAAATATTTGGTTCTAGTGTGTATTAACTCACAGGATTCCTTACATCATCCCCCTGCATCAGAGCCTCTTCGAAGTGTCTGGTTAACTTAGATTTTTCTCTGGAACATACCCACATCAATGGAGGAAGTCCGTTTGCACCGAGCATTTAAGGATGAATGTTTTAGCAACCTACACCATATCAAGAGGGATTTTCTGAAAGACCTCATCTGATTGAGGGTCAGTTCTTTCTCCATTGATAAACAAGGTACAGTGTTATTAGCAGTGAGCTGCTAATAACACTGAAATGACACCAAAGCTTATTTTAGACATGAATGTTGCGTGTTGATAATGACATCCTGCCCATTGGTTTGATAGTAGCATTGAGCCTTCTGCTTCTGTTAGCACTGTATGCTAGCTGTTAGCTGCCTTGAGGCTATAACTGTACTGCATGTCTTGAATATAATCATTTGGCTTTGTTTTTGCCATTTGTGTCTTGGAAAACACGTGACCCAAATGCATTTAGTGACATTATTGACACATTATCTAACTGCTGGATTATGTTAAAGCTTTGTTTACTTCAGTCATATTGTGACCTATTAATTGTTTTAATAGGTATCTCATATGTTTAACACTAGTTAAACTACACTCCACATTGTAGTTGGTGTGCATGAATGGAGGAGGTGTAAAAAAAATACAAAAATGGCTGAACGGGGTGGAGTGGAACACTCTGCGACCTGGAGGGGGACGTGGCAAGAAATGTCTTATTCACATTTAAAAAGACTGCAGCAAAATTAGTTGCTCTAAAACGCGTCTGCTCTGAAACAGAGTCTGTGGAGCTACAATAACCAGGAATTCAGAACAAAGCATTGCAGTCCTATTTTTTTATAGACCGTAAGTGAATGATTTACATGTGAAAAGGAAGAATTTAAGTGAATATGTCCACTTTAAATTACTTGGTGTCTATTCCTTCTTGTTCCATTGTCTGCACTTCTCAATGGCTGCAAAATCTGCTTTAGCATCAGCCTGCTAAAAAACATAATCCCCTGTAAAAACTCATGAGCTTGACTGTACCATGCATTGCTCTAAACTCAAAAATAAACAAACATTATTGCTGCTATCTTAAGTATCTTAAGACAATGAGTTCCGTCAAAAGTAGCACTCTAAGTGACAGAGCTTTCTGATAAGAAGAATAACAATGTCTTTGGTCAGCTTCAGATACACAACATCTGAAAATCTGATTTATCAACAGACTTTTTCCACTGTGACTAGTGGAATGGTTCTGTGCTCAGAGAAGGTTAAATCTTCTCAGAGGAAGATTTACCTAAGACTTTTTTATTACCCAGTAAAGTTTTAAGTGACATTTATGAATTCAGACCTATGCAAAGCAAGACAGGCCTCCCCAATGTAATCACTTTAGTGTCTGGTTATAGCTAGCTTTTTTTTCCTTACCTTTTATGCAATGACTTTTTTCCAGATTTATTAAAGAGTTTAATGATGTTATGCAGAAGAGAGATAGAAATACCCAAACAATACATCTTATTTGTAATGCTGATCTTAAGCATTTATTTGTTGAGAGAATAGCTTTAATGTTTCATGTTTGTGAATAAATCTGTGTCAGTTATTCAAGTCACTTTGGTAGAAAAACCTTGCTGCTTCTGTCTTTCTTAGTTCCAACGGGAACATTTAGTGTTTAATGTTTTTCACAGTTTTAGTATTTTTGGCTTTGATTATTAAATAACCTTTTCTCAGCTTAATAAACATATGCTGTTCATCTGAGGTTTTCAGAGCCTCTCTAATATTAATAACAGAAAAGAACAAAAATTATTTTCCATTTTCATCTGATTTGCAAAACTTTGACTGAAAATGACCCTGGATGTAAATTGATTGCAGTCAAACAAATAAAATATGAACATTACAGGGGCCCCTTTCTGTCACCCACATACAGCTTCAATGATACAGTACTACTGAGGGATGAGTTAGCTAGACCAATATCTAATACAGATATAAAACACAGCTCAAAATTATAAGGCATATTTATGGATGCCTTGAGAAAATCAATTTGATTCACCTGGGCTGAAACAATTTCATACCAAACAGCAAGATCCCCCACAAAATAACATTTTATGCCGCTGAAATCTTCAGCTAAAAACCACCTGCATGTGTGCTAGCTTAACAGGCTTTAATGAAAATGAACTTTTTAGCCCAAATTAAAAGAGACGGTTGTTTTTCATTATGAACTTAAAGCCATCTTTGAACTTATAAATAACTTTTTGCATTCCTCAAATAAAACTTAACTTGCCAAAACAATTTAGTGAACTGATTTCTTTTATGCACTTATCTATATATTTTCAACTGAATAATAATAAATAGCCCTAATCCTATGTGGAGGAGGCAGTCTGAGGACTTAGAAGGTGGACGCTGCTAAAGCAGTTAAAAGCTTTTTCAACATTAGCAGTAGGCCTGTCACGATAACAAATTTTGCTGAGCGATTAATGGTCTAAAAAATTATTGCGATAAATGATAATATTGTTTCAATACCTTTTGACACTGATTTAATGGAAATGACTAATAATGCAGCTATTTCCTGCCATAGATAGATACACTTTATTTTCAAAAGAAAACATTACACTGGAACTGATAAACTAAATTAACAAAACAACCAAAAGCAAAAATAAAATGAACTCTCAGTCTCCATTAACAAAAAACGAACTTGAATAAAAAGTAAACATAAAGCCAAAGTGGAAATAAATACTGCATTCAACCAAAAGAGTGCAGATTATGAAGTCTGTATGTGCCCTTCAGTAATCACTAGATTTAAATAGAGAAGATGGGCACATCCGACTACCTAATGCAGTAGTTCACACTACACGATTTTTTGCCCCCATTTTCCCCTTAAAATAATCTTAGATAGTTGGCCGATCTAAGATTGTCGCTGGTGATTTCGTAGCCGATCATCCTGCAGTGTGATTTTTATCGTCGTGGCCGCTCCATCTAAATCAGGGGATTTCCCCGACTGGGAGCCTTAACGCTGAATGTGACAGGTAGCCAATCAGAAAGCACGGATTCTCCTCTGCGCTTTCTGAGGGGAAATTAAGAGGGGAATCCCAAACAGCTGACACGCAACCCGAAGTCCAGCGGACATCGAGATATGTGTAAACAACATTAATATTTATTTAGCATTTCGTGCAAAGAAAATGACAAGGGGAGGAGTTGGAGCCAAATTGCTACCGCAGTTGATAAACCCGGTAACTTTTCAGGTGCTCTTCGTTAACGTGACATAAATAGGTTATAATGATTTTCATTCAGTCGGGACTTTACGTTGACTCTAGCCACATGCGTCACAGGTAAATTCTAATAAAGCATTGATTAATGCCTGAGTGATATTAAAATTAGTTAACTGGACTTGTAGCCATTATTTTGGGCTACAAGTCCAAAATAATGGCTGTGTGGCTGGACAACACACAGCACGATCGAACCGATCGAACCGTTATACCTAGGATTTCTATCGGCTAATGTGTGGTCCCTCAGGTTTTGAAAATGGGCCGACAAGGACATTACACTAAGGAAATAAAAAGGGAGGGTCAGTGGAGAGCACCGGAATTGAGCCTTTTTTTATTCAGTGTCATCAAGAGAAAGAAAAAAAAGGCAGGAAGAGACGATAAAGCCGATAATTAAAATGAGGTCGATATCGTGTGATTAAGTGATTTATCGTTTATCGTGACAGGCCTAATTAGCAGAACATCAACAATATTTGTGCACATTTGTAAAGGAATCCCAGAGACAGGTGTTTGATCTGTTTGATCTGTTAGCGATTTTGCAGATTATGTGGTTCTGTTGCCAGGACTTTAAGTCTGATGGTGGTAAACTGGCCAGACTGATAGGAGGGAGGCCGCAATTCAATCAGAGGCCACCAGGCCTCTTCACAGTGAGCAAATCCTGAAACATCTGCTCACACAGCTGAATGTATATATAGTGCAATGTGCTATTATATACATCCTGATGGTTGAGTAACCTCAACAACAAACTAAAGCCATTGAATATCTTTGCTGTTGAGCTGGTATGACTCGTTCAATAATTGAGCAACAAAAAAAGAGTTTTTGAATCCAGAATGTTGCAATATATAATTGATTAAAAGCCAGTTAATTAACTAATTAATTAACTACAGATGATGCAATTAACTTGACTAAAATTGCAATGGAGTCCCACCACTACTTTTTACACATCTTTGGCAGGGTCTGTCCACCTAAACAAATGAGAACTAACAGTGTTACAAAATGAGAAAACCCACAGCAGGAGTTTCCATTTCCATGTTTTTTTGTCTGTGTTTAATACAGACTGTAAAATCAGATAATACTGCTTTGAGTCAGTCTAAAACAATGTTTTTCTGCAGTGCTACAAGGGTCATTAAAAATGACCTCATTTTTGGCAATGTTGCCACACCACACAGCGCAAACTTTATCCCCCAGGAACAAAGCTTCCATTTGGCTGAGTTCAGAAATCAGCACCACACTACGCATGGAAAAACCATCATCCCTTCACACAATGAGGTGTTTATGATGCGTTTCCAAGGCATTTGATGGAGAACACAGCACAAGGGGAAGTGTATCATCATGATGAAGAAGTGTTGTTATTCGACAAAAAGCAGAAAATTAAAAAAATGTTTAAGCCTAGTTTTAGTAACCTCATTATAATTGAGTACTAAAAACGTGAAGCTAGAATTTGAATTTTAAAACTTGACCTGTACATAAGTTTGTTACTCTGCAAGAGCCTGTTAGAAGCAAAGTTACATGACAATCATTGATGATCAGTTTCAATGACTTCTTAGAGCCACATCATTTTGAATTTAGGTAATCGCAATAAAAAATTAAACATGATGTCAAAATTAAGTTAAAAAATTTTTTTTAGACCAACAGCACACATTTCTGTAGGTTTTAAACCCACTGAAGACAATCTTCACTCTACAGAGAGAGTTTAACAGGAGCAGAACTCTGCCACAAAATCACATTTTGACATTAACTTCAAAAAGCTGCTGGTAGTTATTAGAAGAAAAGCTGTCAATCCTCCTGAACTTGTCGTGGTGATGGTTAGGTTTCCAGCACAGGTTACCATGGTGACAGATGCAGTTAGAAAATGAATTAGCTTTGTGACAATAGAAATCCTAAATTGAACCTTAGTTTGCCTTTATGTGATGATGTTGTGTGACGGATCAGAATTCCATGGACCTGCTTGTCTATGTGGAAAACGTCCACAACTATTTAACTTCCAGCAGTATTTTTTTCATTTCATTTTGTTGTTGTTCTCCATGTTGTTGTTCTTGTTGCGCTAATTGTTCTTTATCATCATGGCCTGTGCTGAAATGAAATGTTTTTGTGCTTCTGTAAGATGACAATAAAGGCATGGTGATTCATTCTGATTCTGATCTTTTGTGTTTTTTCTTGCTCATGTTGTCCTTTTTCACAGTTTTTTTTTTGCTCTTGTTTTGCCGTTCATGTCATTAGCTGCGTTTCCATTACGCACAAAACTTTGTCAATATTCCCCTAATGTCGAAAAAACACAATTTCTATATTACAGTGTTTCCATTAAAAAAGAAGCGCAATTAAAATTACACTTGAGTAAGTTTGTTCACGCAATAAGTCATTAAAAAACATGCTGTGCCACGATCCTCCAGCAACTTCCTGTCACCTTCTCCTTCGTGGTTTGTGCCAGTGACATTCAGTTGTTGATCACATGACTTGTGTGATGCGAAAAAAGTGTCTCCATTGCAGTTTTGCAAAATAAACCAATTTCAATATGGCCAAAAAAAAAAACACCTCATCCTATGGCCAAAACTATTTATCAATATATATATATTTTTTTTTTAATTGATATGCTTCCATTAAGCATATTCGTTTTTTAAATGTCAGATTGTACAATTAATTGTACAAGGGAAACACAGCTAATTTTACCATTTTTGTTGTTCCTGTTATTTTTTTGGTTGTTTTTTTTAAAACTTGTTACTCCTATTCCTCTTGTTTAGTGTCATTGAAATGTAAAAGCCATGGGATCAATCAACCTCAATCTACAGAGATTTTTGTATGCAAACAAACTCATAGACACCATCACTATCAGGAAAACAGCTGTGAACTCAGGGTCACTCATTTCATACATCAACCTGAACAAACAGTTCCTATCCTACACTGGTGGTGTGAAACCACGACGGCTGACTTATTCACACAAAAGCTTGACTTGAGTGATGGCTTTGTTCTAACAAGTGCCCTGTAAGCCTCAGTGGAGATACTGTGAGGCAATATGCAACACAACACGAACCATCATAACAAGTTCTGAGTGCAATATTTCAGCATTTACACATGAGCTTTTCCAATTTTGACAAATCAAATGGCTTCCCAGCTTGTGACTGGTTCCAAAAGAAAATGGCAGTTGAAACCAGACATTCACTTTCAGACTGGGAGGATTTGCAGAAATCTGAGCCTCCCTTTGCTCAGACTGCAGAGTGCAGACAGACAGAAAGTTGGACTGAACAAAACCGGAGAATCACATTCAGCAGAAAGCAGGAGATTTATGGCCTTTACCTTGATGTTGGAGAACCACAGGTCGTTCTCATGCAGCGTGGCCACGTAGATGGAGCACAAAAGGCCCAGGCCCACAGAAACAGACCAACCAATCGATGTCCAGATTATAGCACCCCATGACCAATCGCCTGCAAGGACATGAAAATGTTATGTCTTTTACAGTTTTTTTAAAAAATTATTATTATTTTCTGGTTTTTGCTTTTTTGGTTTTTATTGGTAAACCAATTATTATTATTATTTTTTTTTGGTAATTTTCATCATTTCGATTTTTTTTTTCATACTTTTTAAGGTTTTTTTTTTCATTAACTTATTTACAAAACAGGGCAAAAGACTAATGTGTTCTAGAAACATTAAAACAAAGAAGGTCCTAATGTTGAATCAAAGGCTGTGCTTCTGCATGGAATTTAAATGTTCGCCAACAAATCTGTAGGCCTGGCACAATAACTATGTTTACTGGACGATAAATTGCCACAGAAATTACTGAGATAAATGATAATATTGTCTTTTAGAGACCAGTTTCAGCTAAAATAATAATATTATTATTATTGCCCCCTTTAATAGCAAAATTAAAGGGGGGCATATTTCTAACTTCTATTGTCCAAATGGAAATTATCAAGCTCTTTTTAATTTATCATTCAATTAATTGGTTTGTTGCTGACAGACTTAAGTGTAGATTCTCTCTGGGTTCAGCTTCCTCTCCAAACCCAGAAACATGGCTGCAGTTAGGTCACTTTCTTACTTTAATTGACCCTAGGCTTGGGTGCAGCAGGCAACCACCATCACCTATTACAACTACAAGAAAACATCACTGTGAAAGGTTCAGCTATGACTGAAGAGTTCAAGCTCTGCGCTGGTTACCACCAGAGCAGAGCTTGTTCAACACTGGCAGTAGGGTGCAACACATTGACTTGAGTCCTAATAAGTCATGCCTTAATAGGAGTGCTGATTGGAACAAAACCGCTGTTTTAGTTATTTAATGACATCAGGTTTTCATACTGACTGACGTTATTTCAGCGTCCCAGGAGGATTCCTCTCTCTCTCTCACTCACCCTGCAGGATCTTGTCTGGATGGTGATGGGTGCAACAGTTGGACTCGTGGGCCTGAACTTCAACAGCCGGAGTCGCCTCCTTCCCCCTGCTGCCTTTCCTCTGACGCAGGCTCGTCATGTTGTCAAACTGTCCCCCCCTAACACAAGCGGGAGCGCGTGTAGAGATCCACGCAGATACGTTTAATTTTTAATGCGCGGATGTAAACAAGGCTGAGCGCCGCTATAACACCGGGATAGACGGGCCTTCTGCTCGGGATTTCCTGCTCACGTTACAAACGGACTGAGAAATATCAGAATTCGCTCGAGACCAGATTAACGGAGAGCCACATTCATTTCTACCATCTTTAAACCGGAGGGTTTGCTCACATATCATCACCAGTTAGCTGACACATGGGTGATGCGGTCATTGACACTCAGAGTAGGATGAGGCAGGGTTAAAGTCCCGCTGTGCCGCTCGGACACACAGCTAGCGCCTCATTACAGTCATTCTGCTTTTTAACACAAAGGCGCGCTCGCGCTGCAGACGGACGGCGAAACGGTCTCCGTTAGGATACAAGCGGTCCATGCCAGCCTCTCACCCTCCTCTGGGCTGAAGGAGCGGCTGGTAGGACGGTCCAGCAGCTCCCTGTCTCCCTGTTCTACCAGCGTCCTCCTATATCACTTGCTCGTCCCAATTTCTCCCCCTTTTTCTCCCAAAACTTGCTCAAACCTACCCGTGTGTTTAATATTTGCTGGCTGCGGTACTGTGTTTCAGTACCGGAAATCGGCGGTTCTGTGCTTCAAAATAAAATCCTAAAATATCATAAGTTAACTTCTACATGGGTGATTTTATTGTGATTTGCTACTATTAAAACACATGAATAAAACGTATAAGTTTAATCAAATTTAATAAATGAAGTGTTTAAAATAGAACTTGAATTATAAGAAAATTTTACAAAATAGCTTAATCTTTTAAAATGGTACTTGATTTCAACTTACCTACATTTCCAGCTTTATTAAGTCCATTCTTGTATAGACTGCCTGCATCCCAGTGAAAGAGATTTTCCGGCCCATCAGGTCCCGTAAAGTACTAGAGATCGATCGACAAGAAAAATTAGAATGAAAATAAACAAAATATTAATTAGGAATAACATACTGTCTTGTGGTAAAATATCAATTTAAGAAATGTGACAGAAATAGTCTTGTAATAATATTGTTCTCACATCAATATTTTTTTTGTGATAGCTCTGGATGGGGAGTTTACAATTTTAGCTAATATGTTTTTCCTGCAAAAACTGCCCCGCTTTTCACAACTTAACTCTGACCCTCTCCTGTGTTCTGCTGTTAGTCTCATTTTGATGGTGATTGTCTTCATCCACATAGTGGTTCCTGCTAATGGAATAAGCAAAAATTATGTCCTTCATATATAACATCTTGCTTGAGAAAAGACCCCACGTCTAAGTGAGTGGGCAAGTATGACATAAAAGTAAAAGTTATCAAATGCACATAATGATTTTCTCACTATTATTAAGCTATCAATGGGCCACTGTCAAATAATATGGTTTCAAGCTGCATCTCCTTTTACAATTTTCTTCTAGCTCTAATTTATATATAAAAAAAGAAAAACCTTACATTCCATTTTCCGAAATGGTCGTTATTACTCTCCAGCTGGCTTGCTGGCTCACCTTGGTGATGAAATGATATGAAGAAGTGATATTGGACTTATTGGACTGGATATTGTGGCATTGTTATTGGTCTTTTCCCCCTGCAGCTTCATGCATTAGTGAAGATGAAAACTCTTTGTAATGACTGAGAAACTGTTGACATTATGGGTGTCAAAACCAAAAAACCCAAATAGAAAACAAAAAAATATTAAGTTTTAAGTTACTGGAAAATCTAATAATAAATGTTCCAATAAACTGTTGTACCCATTACTAGTTTTTTGTTTTTTTATTCAAAGATTGACATTTTTGACATTGTTTATGAGAACAAATTCAAGAAAAAAAATCCTATTAAATAAGTGATGATAAATAAAAACTTCGTAAAAGCAACAAATCGACTTAAAACAATAAAGGTAACACTAAAAAGGGTTCTATGACTTGTGTAAATTATTGAAAAAGAATTAATGTTTTTCTGAAGGTATTCTAAGTTTGTGAATCAAAGGAAGAAAAACTGGAGCAATTATGTTGAAAACATCTGGTGACTAGCTGTAACCTGATTATTGGAGGGTGTCCTATAGAGACCTGCATTGAAAGATAACAATGATTTTGTGTGGAAGAGTTAATAAACAATAAAAATGATCTGGTGCCTGTCATGGTTCACTAAGAGCAATTTTAAATCCAAACACACACAAGAAATCCCGGCTCTGTGGAAAACAGTGGCTCAGCTAACGCATGCTGAAACACATTATAGTTCAGGAATGATAGAAATGTTTCCTCAATAAGCTTTTATTATAATAGAGGAAAATTTTACTATTAAAATAAAACAATATTTGTCCAAATATCCTCATTACATTTTTGTAAATTGATTAAAGATAATGTCATACAATTTCTTTTCTCTTTTTTTTTTTTGGTCTTTGATAATTGTCACTAAGGTTGATCTATAAAGTTATTAGTTCTGCATATTTTTGTTCATTATTGTATTCTTCAACTTTGTGCTTTAGTTTAGATTCATATTTTAGTATTCGATCTCTTTGTATTTCTTTCTGTTTAGAGCAAGAGGGAGGATCTCTGCTGATGCTTCTTTGTGCACTTCGAAGCCAGTCAGTTTCATTTCCTCCCTCCCAGATTATTCTGTTCTCTGTCACTGTACTCTGCTGTTCCTTGCACTTGTGCACTCAATTCCTGTTTTTAAGACCATTACAGTTATGTAAAGGCTAGAAAATTTGATCAGTCCAAAATTACGAGTCTATTTACGGCCATTGTCGAGCATATGTAAACTTCTGACCAGCATCTTGTTTCCCTACAAGTCTTTATTTTTGAAGGGCATTATTTCGGATCATTTGATACATCAGTCTTTCTTGTGCTGCTTATTTGCTCTTACACACCTAAATATTACTCAGCTTTACATATGTGATTGAGTTGCCATGTGAACATGGAGTGGAACGGGTCTGCTCTGCTCTGACCACTGGTGACAAAATGGATAAGGTGACATCATTTCTTTTGTCCTGATCACAGCCCGACCCACCCCCTCCATTCATCCTGAAACTCGGCCGTGTCTCCTGGCTCCAGCAATTTTTTAAAACTTGCCAGGGGCGGGGTTTAGCTTTTAGATGAGGTGATTGGTGTCTCGTTACACTTTAAAGGGACAGAGGCCCCATTCCAGGGCATTAAATTACAAAGCCAAAATTCTTTGAAGTCAAATGTGATACATGTAGCATTCTCATAACTGAAGTTAACAGTTACTTGATTGTGTTATAAAATGGTGCAATCAAGTAACTGACTGTGCTACGTGTCTGGAAGACACATAATATTGCCCCTTTAAATCATTTCAGTTTGCACCCAAATGTGTCCATATGTATCCTTTTTCTCATGTCTGTCCTGTCATCCCTACCCTGACAATTAATCTACTGGATGATGGCCTATTGAGATAACCCTCGTCTTTTTCTCACTTCTCCCAGTTGAACTCTTTAGACAGCATGGAGTTGAAAATCCTCTTTCCTCACTGCAACATGAAGCAAGGTTTCTGAAGCAAGAAATCCCAGAATTAGCAATTAATCTCAATAGGAATAGCTCTTACTTCCCCCCTGCTTTTCTGTGCCTCTCTCACCCTTCGTTCACCTTGATCTTCACTTTCATAGTGATATTATTAACCAGTTTAGGTAGAAAATGTGATCCTCTAAAGAAATCGATAGACCTGAAGGTTTTATTTTGTTCAGGATTTGGAGAAAACGTGATGAGAATACAGAGGCAGACATTTTTTTTTCTTTCACAAGGATATATTGTGCATGTGAAGTAATGGAAAGGCTGAACTGAGGGAGATTAGATTTAATTTATTTCTTCAAAAACAGAAAATGTAAAACTCAATTGGTCCTCAACCAGCTTTTTTTTTTCCCCTTTTTTTTTTTAAAGAGATTATAAAAGAACCTGGACTGCATTTTCATTTGTTTCATTGCCTGTCCACAAGACAAAATGAAATGTTCACCTTGAAAACAGCCTGGCAGCACAGTGTAATGAGAAACGTTCAATCAAGATGTAAAGAAGTTGTCAGAAAAACAAAGCCAACCCTCGTCTCCCCTGGAAACAAATGGCGACTGTCCCACCCGTCTTGATGGAAGCTGTGGTTCAGACGGGTCCAAAGCACATCACAGCTCCAACACCCTGAGGGGGGCGGAGCAGCATCAAACTGTGCTCAGGTAAAAGTAGAAATACTTTAATATGTTCTCACTGAAGTAAATGTATTTGCTAAAAAGTCTACTCAAGTACTGAGTAACTGATCTAAACATCAATCTTTTAATATTTAAAAATGACATCTTCAGACAGACCAAAATATGACATTATGTGGACGTTTTGATGATGAGAGTTAGACCGACAACGGTTCAAATACTGCTGTTCAAATACTAGGATTTCATTGGCTAGAAAAAGCCAATGAACACTAGAAGATGGACAGACCATTAAATGACAGCAGCTGAGTTTCCATTACAAATGTGCGCAAACGTTTGTCAATATTCTGATAGTGTCAAAAATACACAATTTTGTAATTGTAGTGATTCCATTCAATAAAAAATTTAAATCACACATGAAAAAGTTTGTTCATGTGACAAATTGTTTAAAAAGATGGCCCTCCAACTACTTCCTGTCATCTTCTTCTTCTTGGTTTGCTCAAATGGTCAACATCTGGTTGTTGGTCATGTGACTCTGTGTTTACCTGTTCAAGGTATTCTTGCATTCAGATTCCTCAGCTTGTTTTATTGAAACATTTTTACCAAAGTCATTTCACATTCTCTTTATTAGCAAAAGATACAATGACAAAGTGATGAAATACTTTGTAGGATGTTTAAAAATAAATACAAACAAAGCAAGTGTCACATTACAGTCCGAGACATTTTCATGTTGAATCTGTTACAAAATTTGATACGAGCATAAAAATACAGAGTAGACGTCGTGTCCTTTGGTTCAAACAGACATAGCTCGTCTTGCTATGCTGAACTTCAAACCAAGATTTCTTCTAAATAGATCAAAAGTTAGCAAAAAAAATCTATTTGAAAACCTTTTATAGCATAATGAACTTTGAAAAATATTTCATATTTTATAGAAATGTCAGTTTTTGAGGTTGTTAAGGTGAAAGCGTTTGAGCTCTGGCTAGTGATACATCAGGGCTGCCTTATGTACTTGGTGTGTTGGATTATTTGACCTGAATGATGAAAACATAAAGGTTTCAGAGGATCAGGGATCCATACCAGGGATATTTAATATTCTACCAACGCTTTTAGACACAAAAACACTAAAAGGCACAAAAAAAAAAAAGACAAGAGATCATTGCTTTTAAACAGAAATATGGCACACAATAAAGGCCATGTGGTTGTGGTGTTTAGCAAAACTATAGCGAGAAAAATGGAGAGAATTTCCATGTGCTCAAACAGACATAAAATATACCACATATTATATATAAATATATCTTTCATAATAATTAGAAATATAACACACAAGTCTGAAAAACTTTGCTCAAAGGTTGTGTCACTTCTTGGTAGATAAAGTATCATCGCAGAAATGAGTTCAATATTTTGTTCCTCCTGAAATATTTTAATTTTGAGACAACATGTCTCAAAATTAAAACATAAATAAAAAGCTGAGGTGTGAGCCTCCATACGCATGCCTGGTTCATGCCTCAGAGCTTCCCGTCGTTTAAAAGTCTAAAAATAAATCGGGTTTAACTGAGAACAAGACAAAAAGCAACAGATACAACAAGTGCTAAAGTTCTCTGCTGATATTCAGTAAAATGGAGAAAGTTTTGTTGGAGCGATTCAGGACAATTTAGAGGTTACACATTCGACTGGTTTTCTTCAGCTCTCATGTTACATCCTCAAACTTTGGCACACGAAAGCCAGTAAGGCTACTTTTAACATTCCAAGCTAGATTCTTTTTTTTTTAAAAAGAAAAAGACTGAAGTGAATATTTGTATACATTACGGTGGAATAATTCAGAGTCACAGTTTTCGGTATGGTTGGGTATAGTGAAGAGTGGCTGTAGAAAACCTCAGTATGTCCAATCAGGAGCAAAAAAACTGCACTGATTATTGTGAGTTAATCACACAGAGGCTATAAAACCTGGAGAAGACAAAATGTAAAAATAATTCCAGATTTGAACACTGTTTTAAATCATTTTCTGCTCATGTCATCTGTAACAGGAACTAGACTTGATTATCTATTTTACCTGCTGATTCTTGCATCTAGTTAAAAATACGTTACTTTAAAATGATCAAGATGTAGAGTTTCTCTGGTATTCAAGATGTCCCTGTTTGTGTTTTTAGCTACAGTTAAAGTTTCCACAAAGCCATCTTCACCTCGTTTCAAAGGAGGGAAAATGTTTCAAAACAGGTGGATTATAAATTATATGTGGTGTGTTCTGTGACAACACACCACAGCTTGGTTACTAATTGTGCAAAGTTACCAGAAATTTAGCCTTTCAGGAAGCAGCATAAGGAAAAACTGTAACACTTTATTTGAAGGGGGGTGAATAAGACTTTCATGACACTGTCATAAACATGACATAACACCTGTCATGAACATGAATAAGCCTTCATGAATATTTATGACTGTTGTCATAAAGCGTCATTCGGTAAATTATGACACTTTTAATACAAAGTTGACATTATTCAAAATGTCTTTGTTATGACAACTTGACATTAACCAGGAAATCATTACTGATATAAATTTGTTATAAAATTATTACTGATTTCACTTTAAAAATTAGGTATCTTTATGTTGTTAAAGGTAAAGTTTAAACAGTAATGATTTCTTAGTTAATGTCAAGTTGTCATAACAAAGACATTTTGTATCATGTCAACTTTGTATTAAAAGTGTCATAATTTACCGAATGATGCTTTATGACAACATTCATAAATATTCATGAAGGCTTATTCATGTTCATGACAGGTGTTATGTCATGTTTATGACAGTGTCATGTCAGTCTTATTCAACCCCCTTCAAATAAAGTGTTACTGAAAAAACTGCTTTCTAATTAAAATGTCAAATTTTAAACTTCTGGGCATTTAACCAACAAAGGTAATTATTGTTCTGGTAATTATTGAAAGATAGTGTACAACACATTTGAATAAGTTTAATTAACTCTGGTGTAACATTACATTTCAGATAATCTTCACCTACAAAATAAAAGCAAAACTCAAACCCACTAGTAGACTTGTGTGCAGAATTTCATCATTTTGCCAGTTTAAAGGTGTTGGAAAGTTTTCTTTGGCAACTTGAAACTGGCTAACCCAGGCTAACTTGGAGTTCAATGCATTTATTTCCCAATTTTCTGTAAATTCAATCTTTGATGTTCCTTAAATTTCCAAATTTCTATATTTTACAAGTTTTTACAAGAGGCTGATATCCCACATTATTAAAGACGACTAAATTAAACAGTAACAACCTGGTTGGATTGAACTAAAACATGAGCTAAAAATCTACTAGCATGCTGAGCTGTCACTTAATGCTAACTAGCAGCTGAGCAAGGAGAATGAGTTCATACATAAATATGTTTTTTTTTTTTGTTAATGTAAAATGTTTCATGAGGATTTATGCTGGGATTCCTAACACTAAGTGCAACCAACATATTTTAGTAAATGTACGACCGCTTTCAGCTAAACTCTTCGTACACTCTTTGAGACAATATATTTATCAAATATTCATGTAATCCTTTTTAGTGTAGCTTTGTTGTGAGCCAACTTGCAATAACCAATCTGTTTTAATCCAAACTTCTAATCCACCTTATTCCTGGACTGCTTGGATAGAATATTTGGTGGAATGTGATGTTGTAAGTGCCATGATCCACATATTGATCATCCAGTTGGCCAGATACATCTGGATAGATTCAAAACTCCTAGAACACCCCGTCTAAAAATGCTTACAACTGCTATATTAACAGCTCAAACACCAGATATACCTTAATATGCATTAACACACACAGTGGAAAGCGTCTTAACGCTATTGCCAAACAAGACTCATCTATCTCGTTTTCAAGACAGGTGAGTCTTCCTCATCTATCTTGAAAACGAATGGCGCTTCTGGATTGGCTGCTTTGCTAACGCCAGCCAATGGTGTGTCAAGTAGCATTGCTTTTAAGTAGTTTCACTTCTCAAGTGGAATTTTCTTGTAGAATATTTACAAAACCTATTAATAAATGGGTGGATTTTCTGCAAATAATTTGAAATCATGTCCACGGGATAATTTCTAAGTACTGAACCGTGAGTGGCGGGGGTCCGCTGTGTTTAGAAACGCTCTGGTCAGAAGATGATTTGTACTTTTGAGAACGTTAAAATATAATAAAAACTTTACTAAACGCACACACTCACACAAACAACATAAACAGCAGGAGATATAAAAATACATACAAATTTTTGCTTTCAAATGAACATAGCACCACAAACATGAGAGATAACCGTGACTCCTTTCCTACATCCTAACCTTGGCACTGGTAGATTCAAATAACTAACATACTAACAGACTTCCCTTTTTGTCATTCCTTTTGTCTACAGGCATTTACAACAACCCCTCAGTCAATGTGTATTACTTCCACTTCCTTCTCTACTTTATAAACCATACAACAAACTTAAAGAAACTAACACCTCTCTCCAAACTGGCAGCTAACGGAAAAACAAACAGATAAATATTCCTTCTGTTGGAGTAGCGATGTGGGGTTGAAGGTGTGTTGCTAACTCTTTACAGGATGAGAACCTCAGCCATGTCGCACCAAACATGGTAAATACTACAGTAGTAATGAAAGAGCTGCCGTTATAGAAAAGTAATCAAATTAGGGAAGGAAATAGTTAAATGTTTTGTGATTTATTGAAGGTTGAGCTTATTACTGTCTGAACTTGGGCTGAAGCTTTGTAAGGGAAAGGATTTGACTAACGGATTAAAATCACATTCCTCTTCCTGAAACCTATAAAAGGTGCCTGTGTGACACAGCAGCCATTGGAGTGACCTCTGACCTCATCACATACGGATGCGTGTCACTCTGCCGTCTGGAGGCCGGCCTGGGCCTCCGCTTCCTGCTGCTGCTCCTTGTTGAGGATGATGCTGATGATGTCGCCCTCGTGCTCCTTCATGTGCTCCATCAGACGCTCTTTGCTGGTGGACTCGAAGCCGCAGATGCAGCAGCAGAACAACAGCATGCAGTACTCCGTCGGGGGCCCCGTCGTGGCGGGCCCCGTCGTGGTGGGCCCCGTCGTGGCGGGCCCCGGGCGCTTCCCCTGGGCAGGACCCTGGGTGGAGTCTGGAGGGGGTGTGGGTGGTCCGGGCGGGCTGTCAGAAGGTAGAGAGGCTTTTGTTACTGATGTGTGTGTTGGGTGAGGGTCCACCTGGCTGCTGGCCGTCTCCTTTAAAGGCAGGATCACCGCTGGACACTCGGCCCCAGACTCCAGGCCAGCAGGCCGCCTCTGAGACACTCTGAAGGGAACACAAGTCAGCTTCAGGGAGGAATCCACAGCATATGGCAGGGTTTCACAAAAATCTAACTTTTCCATAATCTCACATGTCCTAACGTTCAAATAATCATCATTAATTGAGCGATTACTTATTGTGACAGGCCGAGTCGTTCATGCCAATTAAATCTGATTTCTAAGTGAAGGGTTTATGACTCCAAAGCGATCCACATGCACAGAAGAAGAATTTAGAGGTCAATGTCCAAAGTAATAACGGTCACCTCGGTCTATGGATCCATTTTAAAATTATTCAGCGTTGCAAGATAAGATAGATGATCCACACTGGGAACAACTTTCTTTTTCTGTTTATGATCTTATTCCTTTATTTTTCTACTAATACTGTGTGTTTGGTGCCTATTATTATTCCTGCCAAAGCACTCGTTTAACAGAATGATGCTCAGAATGCAGACGTCCACAGAGACCCCTAGTGGACAGCTACAGATGATGACGTCTACTGTCATAATCTGTGTGACATAAAAGTATGAATAAGGCCATTTCAGCTGCATCCATCTCCACACCAGTTACCCTGTTCCTGCTGAGGAAAAGCATCCACACAGCATGATGCCGTTAGTGATTTAAATAGGGATCAATAATACTGTATGCCGCACTTTTCAGATCTTTATTTGTGGAACATGTTGAAAATAGGACCGTATGTGGTCACAGAAGGTCTGGGGTGGGAATCCCATTCTAGGAATTTTCTGCATGGAGTTTAAATTCTCTTCCTGCCACAGGAAGTGAGGATTCCCTCAGGGTGCTCCGACTTCCTCCCACAGTCCAACAACATGACTGGAGTTAAATCAGGATTTTAAGACTTTTTACTAAGGCCTTTATGAATCGATTCACATAAAAGACCTTTATGTCAACCTTCTCCAGTCAACTGCCAATAAATTTACACTTACCCATAATAAGTACAAAAAAGCTAGCCAGCAAGGGTATGTTAGCAGTGATTTGCTGTAGCCTCATTGGCCATGAGTCACAGAATCCATTGAAGATGTCTGCGTGCAACTCAACCTTTTGTCTGACAGAAAAGTCCATTGAGAAAAACAAATGCGTAGAATATTCAAGATTAAATAAAAATGTCATTTACAAATTGAAAGCCAACCATCTCTCTTTTTAAAAAGAATTTAACACCTTCATTTTAAATACATGAATTTAAGACATTTTAAAGATGCATGGACAGCCTGTAACTGGTCTCTGCTGCCTGTCCAACAGGCTGTCTGTCCTGGGTGTACATCGCCTCTTGCATTGATCCATCACAAGAAATCTCAATAAAACACACTACAGGTTTTCTGCAAAATGTAGAAAAGTTCAGGCTGCCCACATCTGCAGACCTTTTCCAGCCTGAACAGTGAACAGTGCTTACCGGCTGCTCTGGGAGATGGCCTCGTTGATGGCCTTGTTGACCTGCTCGTAGTTGTAGTTCTGGTCCCCGGCGTGCTTCCACATGTGGGATTTGAGCGATGGCGGATGGCTGCACACGTAGCCGCACAAGGAGCACCTGGCACGGAGGAGAGGAAGTGTGACGGAGGAGAAGATGAACGACAGAGCGAAAGCGGATCAAGCGGAAGATGATTTAATACGCGAGCCGAGGTTCTGCTAATCCTCGTCCTCCTTTCTATCATGAGGAATCATCCCGACTCAACCGGAATGGAGACGGCGAGCTTAGGAGACAAAGAGCGAACAGGGGATTTACAGCAAACTGCTGGAGTCATTTGTCAAATTTGATAGAATTACAGGTAATTCTGTTAAGCACTATTTAAAGGTTCAGAGCTCCAAATGTTAAGAACGAAGAAAGTCAAGCCCCGCCTCCATTAACCAGCTGAATCAGCAAACTCGACATTCGTATCGACATCCGATACAAATGTCGGATTGAACATTTTGATTTAATTGTATTATTTGTGTTTATTTTAAGTTCTACTCATTTTGGAACAATTGAAAACATTGAAAAGAACATTAGCTAATTATTCCATGCCAGTGAAAGACAATGAAAAATTTGTTAGTATTTATCTTAATAAATAAATCTCTTTATGGTGAGTTAGTACACAAATTATTACTAGTCTAAATGCCCTGACAGTGCTGCCTGTCACCATAACATAAAAATGTTGACTTCTCATACAGAAAAATATGAAATAATAGAGATGACCACCGAAGTTGTTCATTTAATCTTTAGAATCTCTCTGCTTACCTCCCACAAATACCAGCTTCTAAACTCATTCTAATTTTGGAGAAAAAACCCCCAAAACAAAACAAAACAAAACAAAAAACCCCCCAAAAAACCTGCACACCTCACAAAGACAGAAGAAACAAAATGGAAAAAAGTCTTTGGAAACCTAAAAACAGAGTGTGTGTCAACTTCTGTAGCTGGTTGCCTTAAGGCTGCTCTGAATGCTCTGCAGTGGAGCTAACACTGAGCTATCAGACAGCAGGCGGCTGAACCCCAATTTCTGTTCTACTCTGTCTGATCTAAAACTTATTTTCAGTTTCTCTTTAGACATTTCAGATGAGCGCAGAAACATCTTTAGAAACCTTGAAAAGTTTTTTTTTTTCCCCCCACAGATTGAAGCTTTCTTGTATTAGGTCAGGTTAATCAAATTATTATTTTTTTTTTCGCTGTCTTTAAATTCATAAGTTTATACTGACACATATACAAGCATGAATAACTAATAAAAACTACCCAAAAACTACCTAAAAAATAATTAAAACCAACTGAATTAGACAAAGAAAAAGTGATGACAAAATAAAGCTGAGCTTCAATTAAAATTCCAAAACTACCTGGCAGTTTTGGGACTTGGGATAACCCTGGTGATCAATTCATCTTAAAATTAATTAGGCCCGAGCAGCTAAGCGCTGCGAAGGCCTATTGTAATCGTGCTGTTAATTATTATTATTATTATTAGGCCCGAGCAGCTAAGCGCTGCGAAGGCCTATTGAAATTGTGCTGTAAATTATTATGCTTCCGTAAAATACATTGGCTTTTTGGAGGCTTTATCATATTCAAAAACTTACCAAACTTGGCAGATGCAGACTGTGAAAAATTTACGTATTTTAAGGTCAACGCAAAAATCGTAAAAATCGCAAAATCGTAAAAAAAAAAACAGCTCAATGGTGCCACCTAGCAACTTTCAAAAGACTCTTTCCTATTGCCTTACTTCATCGTAGAGACTTGAAATTTGGTGCACTTGTAGAGCTCCCCAAGACGCTCAGAATTTACATTAATGTCATAGTGCAAGTATGACAGGAAGTCAGCCATTTTGGATTGAAGTTCCGATTTTGACACCATTTTGGCCGTTTACAGCCTTCACATTTGATCGAACGCCTCCTAGGGATTTCGATCGATCGGCTTCAAACTCGGTCAGATCGTTCATAAGGCATGGCCGATTAAAAGTTATAAAAGGTTTGAGTTTTCGTGCCTGTTGAAGGGGGGTTTCCTGGGGTCAAAGTTCACCTATTCGCCACGAAACACGAAGCTGTTATAACTCTTACACAAAAACTCAGAGAGGCACCAAACTTTCAGTGATTGATCATCATCGGGTGCCCTACAATACCCAATGGTCAAATGATGACATCACTTAGGCCACGCCCTTTGAGAACAGGAAGTGTCATGTTTTACTCTGACCGATCCCTTTCTAACCCCTTTGACCTAATCAAGATGAAACTGTGTCTACAGACACGAAACATGTTGGTGTAATTTGGATTCCAACCCGGTTTGTTTTTGATGGACTAGGTGGGCGTGGCGGCGTGGCGAAGTGACTTGTAATGCCATTGCTATAAGTTTGGCTCTAGATTCCACAATTTTGAGCAGAGCTGCACCAAACTTGACATGAGTGATCCTGGTTGGATCCCTTATGATCCTATATTGTCATTGTCTGACTTCATCTAAGCCCTGCCCCCTCAGAACAGGAAGTGCCTATTTTTTACTTGGAAAGCTCCATCTCTGGCTCTTTCGACTTAATAAAGATAATCGTGTATCAGATGACTGATAAGAAGTTGGTCTCACTTGC